>NW_009926965.1:2989-19851 GCF_000696875.1 Nestor notabilis | reverse complement strand
AGCAGGGCAGGTTGGACTGACGTGGAGAGGTTAAGTGGTTTTCTTCCTTCATTCCTCAGCCACTTTGTTTCATTTCCTTCTGCACCAGAGAGTCCTGCAGAGGTTGCTGTGTGGCTCTGATGCCCTTTTCCCAGCTGCTGGGATCTAGTAGGCAAAAGAGGACAGAAGGGAAATGGTCAAGATTGTTACCTGATTCTGCTTTGCTACAGGGAAGCCCAAACACAGTCAGTGAAAAACATGCTCAGGGTGCTAGGAGCTTTAGCAGTCTAAGTACAATTAATACTGTGAATAGGGCTTTCTGTTAACTAATAACCTGTCCAAAAAGAGTTTGGAAGCAGTTTAAAACAGCAAGGTTAGCTTGGCTTTAGAATTCTTTTGCTCATTTCTTTCTCCCTTCCCCTCCTCTTGTGATTTAGTATTTCATACTAGTTTTGTTATTTCCTTTTTCATGGTATTTAAAGACCTGCATAATAGGGGAATTGACTAAGCAGAAATAGTTGAGTACATCGAGCTGAATTTTATACCCTCATTCAGGCTTTGTGTTGTACCAAGCCTTCGTGGGTCTTGCAGTGTTGTTGCTATTATGCACTGTGGCACGTTAATGCTGATTGAGGAAAAGAACTGTCCTCTTCATCTTTCTTGGGAAGTATTTTAAATCCTCCTTTTAAGATTCAACTGGACAGGGTGCTGGGACAGCTAGTCTAGATCATGCTTTGCCTAGAGAGGCTGGACCAGATGATCCTTGAGGTCCCTTCCAGGTGGTGTTCTACAACTATGATTTTTAAGGTCTTTTGGAACAAAAGGTGCTCTTCTCATCAAAGAACTGGGAATAATGGCTATCCAGTAGGAAAAAAACCCACTTGGTTATTAGGGTATGAACAATACCAAGAAGGAATTGCTTTTGTTCTTTTGAATCCTGCTGACAGAATGCATGTTGGCCAGTACCTTAATAAAGGAACAGAGCAGCCTTGATGGCCACTGTAAAAACCCAGATTGTTCTTCTTTAGAACTGCAAGCAAGACTTGCAGAGATGGTGCATTGTGTTTTAACTACATTGCTGTGTTCTCTGACAGCTATTTTCAGAAGGTGCCAGCAGAGGCTCCCCAGCTGGAACTGAAAGCAAACTATGGCTTGGTAGAGCCTGTTCCTTTTGAATTCCCTGACTTGAACGCACACTGGACTCCTGAAACACTCGCAGCATTTGATCTCACCAAGAGGCCAAAGGATGACACTGTAAGATAAGCTCATGTACTGTTCTCTCCTGTTACCTTTATTCTGTGTCTAATGCAGAGTTACTGGTTTACTCTTCTGCAACATTCCGAAGCTCAGTGCTGGATGTAGACAAGGCTACCACCCAAGCTCACGTTTCCACTGTACCAGGAGGCAAGTGAGTTAACCTCTGCCACGCTGTCAGCATCTGGAAACGAGGAATCATTGTTTTCGAAGTCCTGAATAAGAGGAAATTCTTTAAGGTGTATAAGATGCTGCAGTGTTACGGGAGTGAGTGCCATAGAAAGATGCTGGTTTAGAAGAGGATTCATTTAAGGATGCTGAAATAGAGAATACGTGGCTTTTTTCAAGGCTTGTTCAAACCTTTCAGCCTTGAAAAGAGAGGCAGCTATTAAATTAGAGTATGTAAAGTTAGCCATGCATGAATACTGTCCAGGCACAGTGGTTTGTACTTGTGGTGGTGCTTAGGGTTTTTTCTTCTTGTTTGCAGGCTAAACCAAAACCAGATGAAGAAGTAAAACCTCTGAAGGAACCAGATATAAAGCCTCAAAAAGACAGTGGATGCCAGATTTCTTAAGTGCCATTAAGTGCTATGAATTCACTTTGAAACTGTATTAATGGGACTCTGGGGCTTTGGTTCTGATCTCCCTTTTTCCGAGCCTTCTTTTTTAATTTAGAAGACTAATTTAATTTACTTTTGTTAGTGTGCATCTATCTTGCTTGAAAATGTGGTGGATTTCTAGGAGTTTATTTATATCTGACATATTTTGGGGTTTAGTGGGATATCATAGAATGAATGGGCTTAAATGTTCCTATTGTGCCTCTAGAGTTTCTTTTTGTGGGTTTAGTTACTACCCACAAATAGCAAAGGCAGTATCATGATTGTAACACTTGAGGATGTTTCCATTAAATTATATGCTATATAATGTTAAATTGTGCAAACAAAAGTTTGCATGAACAGCCCTATTTGTCCAGGTTTTGCCATTCAGGTTCCTCACCCTGTTGTGTTCAGATTCACTTAATTGCAGTGAGGGAAGCAAATCTGGGTTTGGTTTGTAACACCCCTATGGCATTTCACAGGACTTAGAAAGCCTTAAGTTCTGTGTAACTGGAGCACAGTTTATATTCTTCTGAAATGATTAGTACCTATTCTTTCCTCTACAGATTAGGGATCTTGTATCAGCATTTGTAGTAAGGTACTTTAGATTGTCTGTCCTTAAGTTAAAATCCTTTAATATCAAAGTGTATATGAAAGTAATGCAGCAAGTACTAGGAAAGTGCTTAAAAGCCAAGCCCAGTCAAGCCTGAGACTCTTCAATTTCTGTCTTCTGTGGAAAATGTGATAACATTCTTTAGTGCTGAGCACTGCAAAACACCCCTGTCAGCAAAAACACAGCTTTCTGATTTGCTGCAAACACAAAAGGCTGATGCATGTGTTACAGTCTCTGGTACCAGTTCCTACACTTCACTTTACCTGAGAAAGAAACTGAACAGCCTGGAAATGCTTCTGTTTCAACAGAACATGATGGCATATGCACTTACCATGAACTATACTGTAAACACATTCCTCACTTGGTACTGTTTGGATTGGTTCATCTTGCACTTGGTAATTCTGTCTAAAATCCTTCATAGGACTTGCAGTAAGTTAGCTTAGAGGCCAGGTTTGTAGCTCCTTGAAGGCCTGTGGAACAAAAGCTTTTGAGGAGGTTAATAGGAAACTCAAGACTCTTCATGAGATACTGGACCAAAGTGCAGAATTGGTTGCTGCAAAAGGCACAGAGGCTTTTAATGCTGCCTGTCATGGGTGAACCAAGTGCAGAACTCATTGTTTCCAGTGATGGGTTTTTCTTCCAGCCAGTTTTGCACACAAAAATAAGCGTAAAATCAGCTGAATTGCTTTGGAAGAAGTTTCTGTTCTGCAAGGGCTTGGGTGGGTAGAGAACTCACTGTCCTCTACCCAAGATTCAAGAAGAATTTATATCTAAAATTGATCCATTTTTTCTGATGCTGCACAGGGGCCTGGGATGTGATTTATGAAGAGTTACTCATCTCTGTGCATAACTTGATCCGCTGACTTTTTGGTCTACTTGCATTGATAAAAGACCAGCTTAGGTTTTGCCAGAATGGGGTGTGGAGCTACTTTGCTTATACAGATTTCACTTCTGTAGTCAGCACCATCTGCTTAGCCCGCCCCCTTTAAGGATCAAGATAGAGTTAACTCAGTTTCATAATCATGATTTTATAGTTACTCATTGTTTTTCAGATGCCTGTTAATGTCTACACGTCTCAACCCAATTAACTTTCTCTATGCAGACTAAGATGCCAGTTTCCTTCCTCCCCTCATTTTCCCTCCCATCTGCTACATGTGTAGGTCTCGGGACTCATTTCCGATGAGGCTTTTGCCCATGGGTATAATTCAATCTAAGAATATCTTAAAACAAAATGAACTGATCATGTCTAAATCATTCCCAAACAACTTCTTGGGAAAGATAAGGTTTATGGACTTGCGATTCTTTGGACTCTTTTTCAAACCAAGTGGTTTCTTTGGATCAAGTTCACTGTAAATAGTTTGGGGCATAACCAAGTGGATTATGTCAGATTATGGTTACTTAAGCCTAGCTGTGTAACCTCTTATGCCGTAGCTGTTTCAGTAAATATGATGTAGTAGTTTAAAACTAGACTAATGGAATAAACTAACTCACTTGACATGTGTTGCTTTTCAAGGCACACTTTGTTTACTTGTAGTTAAAATCCTATAGCAAACATTGGATAGTTTTGCCCCAAAATAAGAAACTGGAGACTGTTTAGTTTGCAAAGTACAGAGAGCTGTGTGTCAAGGAGCAGTTTTCTCTTTGGGTTTTGTTGGGTAATGGCAAGAATAATTGTAAATACTATGTAGATTAACTGCCCAGTATATTTAGGAATGTGGGAGAATAGACTGGAAGTTCCAGTTAATCTGGAAACCTAGCAGCCATGTTCCTTCTCTTATGATTTCCTTTAGTAATCTTTAAGAATGAGGTATTTTGAATGGTGACTTTTTAATACTCTAATGCTGCAAGAGCCTGTTTTTGTGGCCTCTCTCTGGTTTTAGAGGCTCTCATGGCTAAACCCGCAAATCTTGTTGGTATAAATAGTCCTGAAAGATTTGTGTCCAGTGTGAACTAGGAGAAAACTGCAGCTAAATAGAACACAGAGTGCTGGGCCCTCTATTTTGTGCTTTAAAAAATGCAGTGATTGTCTTTTAATCTACTATAAAACAAACCATTTAGCTCTTTGTAAGTTTTCTATTCAAATACCTTTGTCCGTGTATTTAAACACACTTCCTCCTTGTTTTGTGTTCCTGGTTTACAGTAGTTAATCTCCATCCAGCATGTGACACTCCTACAGTGGAGGGACTAAATTCGCCCATTGGATGCTGATGTCTGCCTCCCACTGGATGCAGTAGAGGAGTTTTTGCCTGTCAGCCTAAAGATGATGTTTGGTCACTTCAGTGTTCAGCATGGAGATGTGGTGTGTCTGTAATGATGGTGGTGGTTCATACTATAAGCAAGAAAGCAGATCCCTGTATCTGTGTAGAATATAGACAACTTTGCACTTTAGAGAGTTCTGGTCTTGCAATTTTGGAACGTTACAATATGGTTGTAAATATTCCTTCCTGTCATTTTGATTTTGTTGCACTGATTTCAGTATTGTGCTATGGGTAAGATTTTTTTATGGGAAACATTACTAAAATGTATTGTTAATTGTCTGTGTATAAAACAAACTCATGAAGCATATCTTTACCTTTAGTATTGGGGCAACATGAGAGGAGGCCATAGTTCATCTGCCTTCAATTCACAAAAATGAAAGATTTCTATCTCTGGGGTGATATATTTCATCCCATCCTGCATCTAAACTGTTTCAGCATTAACACAAATCCTGTTCATGCCTATTAATTATCTTTAGAAAATAAATAAATCTGTCTCTAATTGTCAAATTGTCATAGCAGCATGAGCTGCCTTGGGGTTTTCTTCTTTCTTTTTTCTTCTCACTGGCCCGGCTGAGTGAGGAATAAAGCACAGTGAGCATGACTGGCATGGGAAAGCCCCTGCAGTGGGTACCTGTCTCCAGGTTCTGAGTGCAGAATAAAGAAAGGCCTTTCCACCATGACCTCTGCTTTCACTCAGTCTTTCCCTGCTGGTGATGCTCTCAGCTTCAACAAACATCTCATGGTAACTAAGAGGACCCTTGCTTAGTTTTGGTGCAGGAAGGCCTTCCTCCTTTGATGTTGGTGCCTTCATGGATTACAACCTTGAAGCCCTCCTGTGCTCCAAATAATCAAACTTCAGTGGCATCAGCTCCAAGACTGACCACGCAGCCTTATTTTGTGCAGACAGTCACCATGCAATCTTAAGCTTCATAGTTTGCAAATTTGTATTTAACCACGAGTTTCAGAGTACCACTTAAAATAAACAATCTCAATGTATCAGGTTTTGTTTCGTCATTTAAAGTTTAACGTACAAGGGTTTATCTTGAATGTTACTTTCTCCGATGTAATGCAAATTTAATGATTATAGAGTACTTTATCCTTGCAGTATGCCAAAGGAGGACTTGAATGAGGAAGATACGTGAATTGAGTGCATATGGAGGTAGTAGCTACAATGAAGCACTTCAAGTCACGGAGCAGGAAGAGAAAAGATGGAATTTCCAAACTTCTGGGTTTTGAAAGTAATTAGGTATGATTTCCTATGCCTATACAAATCCTAGTGCTTCCAAAGCTCTGGGACACTGAGATACTCTACGTGCCATATGAAGGGGATATTTGGGAAGTACACTTGTGGGGCACTTCTCTACGTTGCCAGCAGGTGGGAACATGGGATTTGTGGGAAACACATTATTTCATTTTTAGATGCATGGTTGGCTCATTCCATTTTTAGTGTGACTACACCTAATGCCTTTCAGCCTCTCAAGTTTCAGCACAGTTTCTAGCAGAAGTGAATAGTCTCTGTTGGACTCTGATGACCATTTCTGTCTGAAATAAATTTTCTTCCCTCAACAAGGTCCATTGAAAGAACCTGCAGAAGAGGGGGTTCATTCATGTGTTGTGACATCAGTAAAAGTATCTTTATCTGTGGTATTTTTCCTCCTTCCTTAGTGATTTAAAGGATTTCAATTTATACACAGTCCTCAGAGAACAGTAGTTTGGCTGTCTAAAACTATCTTCTTCCTTTTGATAATACCAAATAATGTTACAGGGATGTGAAGACTGCACCTTTTTGAGTGTAGCACTGAGAATCTGACAATGTCCTGGATGGCAACTTTCAGACAAACATTCCTCACCAGTTTAGAAACAAAATTGTTTCTAATTCACATGGGGTTTTTTTTGCCTGACACCAGAGTCATCCCTTCAACCAGAGAGCCAACCAAGCATCTGGAGAGGGTTTATGATTTTAGCATGTAGCTGCTGGGCTGGATTTTGGTTTTCTTTCCTCCCTAAAGACAGAAATCTTTTCAGTAGCAGTCTCTGCTGAACAGATTCACTCTGCAACAGGTTTCCAAGTCACAGAAAGTCACTGGTTTGTTTTGGGAACTCCTGAAGACCCCAAATTTCCCTCATGTTGGTTTGAAAACAGCTGATGAGTTCCTTGGAACACTTCAGGCTTAAGGAAGCTGACCAGCTCCTTGAATGTAAAAGATCTACCAGTGTTACGGTTGGCTTTTTCAAGTACCTTGCAGGCTGCTTTTCATGCCTTCACTTTGTAAGTGACAGGGAAAGACCCAAGAATTCCATTCTTCGTTGCTTTCCTTATTTTCTTGCACATTTGAGTAAGAAATGAAATAACAACCAGTGATGCTTATAGCTAACAGCACTGGGATAAAGTGGATGAGTGGGCACTTCAAAGCAGTTATATGTAACTGCCTTTTCAGATTGTATGTAGATGTGTGCACATGGTTTGCTTTGGTTTCTGTTTGGAAGTTTTCTGTGGAAGCCATAACAAAGCGAGATTTGGCTTTCGGAAGGTGAAAACAGATTCTGAGTAGTAAGTCCTATACTCATTTGTTAGTGATAGCTTTGGAAAATGCAAGGCTCAATGTTGTTATCCCATTGGAGGAAAAGTCTGCAGGATATTTTCTTTAAACTGTGACTTCAAAGAGATCAAAGCTAAATAAACTGTCTCACATTTTCAGGGCTAGCACATTCATGTCATCTGGGCTGATGGTTTTGCTCAGATTTCTCACTCAATCACAAATCTTACAGTACTTCTTCCTGAGATGGATGTAAGTTGGCATTCTTGCACTTTTCAGCTCTGTGTGTGGTGTGGGAACTCCTCTGCCAGCACAGGCTTTCTGTCTTAAATTACTTGCCTTTTAAAACCACACTTACAGTTCTGCCCTAGTGCTCACAGGCAACTGGTGTATAATATACGCACAAGAAAGAGATTCTCTCTTGTGCAGCTCAACTTTCCACCTCATCAGACATACCTAGCACTTAGCATTTGAGAAAACCCAGGTTAAGTTTTCTGTCAGTGAAGAAACAGCTTGAAGCAGCACAGGGATACCAAATGTGGTCTCCTGTTTGTTGCTTAATAAGCAGGCAATGTAGAGGCACAGCTGTGAAACGCACAGTAGTTTGGAAGTTCAGATGAAGACTAGTGCTGGGGTGGCTTTTCCTTACTGCTGCAGCATGCAGAATCTTCAGGCAACTGAGTTCCAGTTAGGGCAGAGGCCAAAGTGGTTCAGTGGGATTGACTGGCAGAGATCCACTGCTGCTGCTGGGGTGACCTGAGGAGTGTCAGGAGCTTGCAAGATGGGCCCGTACTTCCAAGAGCTCTGGAGTCAGACTGTAGGGGTTGTCTTGTCTTCTGCTGCGGTGGTGAACATCTGTTTACTGTCAGTTGACTTACAACGGAAGCATGAACCATTTGGGTGAGAAACCATCATTCTGGTCTGTGTTTTGAAGCATTTGCCATCATCTGACTGCAGTCTGTCTGGGAGATCTCTTGCAGAGAAGCTCATTTGGGGTTGGTAGTGAGTGAGTTGCTGTACTTTTTGGGTGTCGATATGTAAGCGTGCACAGGACATTGGTTCCCAGGATAGCTCTTGCTGACTCCTGCTTTCCTGGAAGGTCAGTTCATAATCACAGTTCCCTTGTCCTGCACCCATCAGGGTTTCTTCTCGCCAGCCAACTACTTCCCATCACAGAGGTGACCCTGAGCTTCTCAGGGATGTCTCAGGACTCTGGCCAAGGAGGTATCCTTCTTTGTCAGTGTGTTTACCCAGTCACCTTTGTGGCAGCTCCTGTTAATCTTTAAATTCCTCTCATAAAATAGGGTTTCGGTTCCCCCAATCACCCTGAGGCCTTATTTGCGTATTCAAATTGCTGTTGCCTGACTCTCAAAGCCAGACTTGTGTCTAATATTCTAGATGAAGCCTCACTAGCACAGTGTGTTGAGTCTCCCCTATGTCCTACCAGACATGCATCTCCCGGTGTCTCCAAGGATCACATCTGTTAGAGCCATGTAGTGGTTTGTAATCATTTTGCTTCATGCCTCCAATCTTTCTGTCCCAAGGAATGACTTGCCTTCAGTTTACAGTGTCAATTTTGGAAGCTCCTAGATCTAAGATTGCATTTGCTCTGTTGAACTGCCATAAAATCTTCAGGTCAGGTATCTTCTCTGTGATACCTGGATCCTTTTCTCTGCTGACAGTACCTCTGCAGTTTTGCCCTCAGCAGATTAGTCAATACCTTCCCTCCGCCCAAAAACTATAACACAGTGCATAACAGCACCAGAACAAGAGCACTCTTGAATTTATAGAGGAAAAAAATGAAATCCCATAGTACTGTAGTGGAGTTATGGCCACTAAGGGTCAGCAGAGTTTATATTTTCCTGCAGGTTTATGGTTTCTGGTCAACAACATGAAGTTGGTCCGGGCAGCAGCCCTCTAGATGGCTGCAGAGCACCCAGTATGCACCCAGGAGAGGTACTGCAGCTTTACAATGGGAAGAGCTGTAACAAGGTACATCATTTACGTTAGGTTATGCTGAAAAGGACATCTTTGCCATTGCTTATGTGGGGACATCTAGGAGCCCATGCATGCTCTGAGAGCAGGTGAGCAACTACCTTTCCATAAAGGTCACTGCCAAGGCCATGGAACACTGGCAAACTTGGACAATCTCTTGCCTTGTGTCCCAGCAGCTGCTCTGTTCCAGGGCCTCGCAGCATTGTCAAGGCATCTCTCTTTGGTTTTGGATACCTAGAGCCAGTCTTAGTGCGAGCAAGAGAGCAATTGGAAAGCAACTGAAAAGCCTGATTATCACACAGGTAGGTAACAACCAGGTGCAGTATGTTGGGTATGTTACAAATTTTGTGCAACCTTCACAGTTAGACCAGTGTGGCAGAAGGCACTTGCAGAAGGATCAGAATAGGATGATTCTAATTGAGGATGGACCATTTTGTCTAGCTTCATGCCCCCAAAACAATCAAACAATGCTTGACAGGCTTGTCAAATTTATTCTTAAAGACTTCAAGGAATGGTAACTACATCAGCTCCCCAGGTAATGGTGTTAATGCTTTTGAATCCTTTCACTGATAGAGTTGTCTTTATTTCATATAGATCATGCTGTCTGCATTTCAAGCTCCTCTCTTACCCTGTTGACAAACTATCCTTTTGTGTTGCATGACCTCTTCCTGTACTTGACTATTGCTGTGCCTCCCCTTAGCTTTTCCATGTGTAGACACCACCACCCCTTTGCATCTTACTGCCTTAGTCTTAGTTCCTGAGATATTTACTTATTCTTACTGCTGCCCTCTGGACTTTCTTTCATTTCTCCACATGCTTTTCAAATGCTGTCATGTCCAGAACAGAACAGAAGCCTCCAGCTGGGCCTCACCAAGACAGAGTAGTGCAGATCTGCTACCTAAGCAGCTGTTTCCCATCTTGTCTGAGGGCAGAACCCTGAAATTATTTCCTTACATCTTGGCAGGGGTTGGAACTAGATGATCTCAAGGTCCTTTCCAACCCATTCTATGATTCTATTTGCTTTATAGACATTCTTTTGAATTTATTCCTGTTTTCTATGATGCTCTCAGCTGTTAGCAAAAATATATTTGGATATATGTATTGCACCAACCCATTCACTAAGGAAAATCCTAAGTATAAATGTCCAAGACCCTGCTCAGTTTATCCCTCTGTGCTGAGAGTGAAATAGTGAATTTTCATGGTCAGACCCATGGCTGACCTTTTTGACTCTGAAGCAACATGAAGCTACTTGATGCCATTCCATCCTCTCACATTAAATGTACTTTTTGCTGCCAGTGGTTTATTAAATAAACATCACATCCCCATATTATGGCAGAAGCTTAGGTTGATTTTTGTTTCTTCCTGTGTGATGTATTGATTATAAATAAAAATTATTACATTGCAGTTAAATATCAAAAGCAACTTACGATGGCAAAATCAGTTAAGCAAAAAAGTATGAATAGCTCCATGAAAGCTCAATTCAGTCTGTCCTTGCACAGCATGACAGGCTTCAATTACGAGGTCATGCACCACTTTTTTAGAGGACTTTACGCATGGAATAATTACTCGTTCAAGACAGCATGGTCTATTTTCAGAGTATTTTATGTATCTGTGCAGTCCGTCCTCTTTTATTTGCTGTGCAACATGGGAATGTAATACAGAATGGGGACTTGTTCATCTCCTGGGTTCTTGAGGAGAGCTGTCAGATAAGTATTTGAATGCTCTGCAAATATCTTTTTTTACAATATAAAGACAGGAGTCAAGATTGTCAGCAGACAACTAACTTAGAGTATCCAGCTAGAAATGTCATGGGACACTTAGCATGTCACACTGTGGGTAGTGTTCCTATTGTGTGCATCTGTAGAGGCTATGAATGGTCACACATCCTGCCAAAGGATGGCAAGTGTTTGGAACCAGAGCCCAGCAAGCACCCATCACGCAGCTATGAACCGCCAGGATTCACGCAGGGATCCTATGGGAGCTGTAGGACAGGGGCTGCCATGGTGTCAAACTCTGTGTCACCCTTCAGCTACATTTGTTGTAAACCCATCCTTTCTTCCTTCTCACTCCTCAGACTCCTCATTCACATATTCCAAGCTCTCCATGACTGAGGATGGGGTCCTACAGACAAAGTTTTCCTTGCCCTGCAATCCTGACCAGCTCCAAAGTCCCCTCTCTCCAACTATTTCCTCTGTGATTTACTACAGCGAAGCCAACTAAGAGTTGTTTTAACATGGACTAGAGAAAAAAATGTTACTTTACTCCTACGCAAGTTTTTCTTCCCCACATGGGACAAAATATACTTCAGTACTAACAACAGGTTATCACCAACTGAAAAGAAAGGTCACTGACACTTATCAGGAACTTTATTAGTGTATTGCAATCAGTGTGACCTATTGTGTGGTATATTAATTAGTAGGCAGCAGGTTGGTTTTGATCTAGATCTATTGGGGTTTTATGAAAAGCAGTTGAGCATCTGAGACTGGACTGGCATAACTAAAGGGAGAGCATGGTGCACATGTAGGGAGGGTGTAAGGGCCAGTGAAGCAGGGAAAACTGGCTTTAAAGGAAATGGGTCATAGCAATAACTGCTGCAAGAACATTGTCTGAGAAAGCTGACAGGAGAATTGCATTGGATGAGGTTTACTCCAGGTGGTGTCTTTCAGGTTGCCATGGGCACTGCAGTGGTGCATCTGGGAAGGTGGGGCCTGAAAGCAATTGCAATGAATTAATTTTCCTCAGCAACCTCCTAAAACATAAAGGATGCCAGTTCTATTTCTCAAGCCCTGCACAGAGCAAGGCAGGTGTACGTAAGTAGGTGGAAGTGGTTGTTCTGAGGTAGTAGGTCATGTAAGGAATTTAACCGAGGTGAATTTGTGTCATTCAAACACAGCCTGGAAGAAATCTTTTACACAGGGAATGGAGGGAGGGAGATATGGTTATCCCAGAAATGCCGGATTATGAAGGAGGTTTTTCAAGCAAGGAGAAGATTTTCACTAAGTAAATAAATTGTGCCTTGTGTCGGCTGATTGGCTGATCCTTTGTGTTCATACGGAGGATTGCTCCACAGAGTTTTCTGCCATCCTGTAAAATGACTGCTGCAGAAATCCCTTTAGTAGAAGAAGGATGTTCCAGTTATTACTGGCCTTTAGTGTGTTTTCAGCTTGTGAATCCCTTGCAAGGACAGTTGGACACAACAAACCCAGATACAAATACACAATAGAGGAATACAACAGGACACAGAACCAGCTAAATAAGATCTGTATCTTGCTTAGGAGAATGGAGAGGATGTGCTCCATCAGGCTTTATTTTAACTCTGCTATTATGCTTTATGCCACAGAAGATGTTAAAAGCTGATTTCAGCTCTCAACAACCTATTGTTAGACCAAATTTGTCTCTGTAATGCTTTTTTTTACTGTTTTACTTAAAGCCATTTGAAAGCTTAAGTAAAGCTTTGTGTATGATTGTTAGTTTATGTGTCCTGTTACACACACCAGTCCTCCTGGACTGTACATTCTGAAGTTGCTGCATTTAAGCTGGATTTTGACTGTAAATGATATTTGAAAGTGAACAGTCAAGAATTCAAGACAACCTTAGGAGTTTTATTCCCCAAACTGATGAGGTGGAGGTGCATGGCCAGATTGTTGACTTCTATCAGTACAGTAGCAGAATGAGAAATCAATATTGGTCTAAGCTTTGGGGACAAATATTGGCCAGAGTATTGTGTTAACAGTACCTCCTTAGGAAAATTCTTAAATAACAGAGGAGCACCTTAGAAAACTGTCTAACCACAAAGGACTCTTGGGAATGTGGGTGATACAAAACTCCTCCCCAAAACCAACTTATAAAGTTTTTCTGTCACCACCTCACTGAAGGTCTCTGAAGTGCATCGCTGTGTTGCAATGCTCCTGGGTTTATTAGTGGTGTTGGCTGTTGGGCAATGTAACAGGCTGTTGAATGGTGTAATGTAACTCCAATTATCCTTGACTAATTCCTGCCAGGAAGAAAATAACCTGCCCTGCTTTGTTATGTAGAGATTGGTTATTGATGGCTGTGACAATGGTTTGTACTGGACGGTGAGCTGAGGAAAGGCATGCCCCTGTGCTTCTTGAGGAAACCCTGCAGAGATGATCAGCCAGGTGAAACTTGTAACTAAGGAAGGATGAAAACTGGGGGGAAGTCAAGTTTTTCTAGTAATAACATTCTTCGGAAAAGATGGGATTTGTTTAAATGTGGGGATAGAAGATGATGAACTCGTTTTAAGTTCACTTCGCATTGCTGAGGGATGCCTTTAAATGAAGGGGTCCCAAAAGCTGTTGCAACTGTCTAAACTTGTACTGCAAGTTCTAGTTTGATAGCTTGACACAGGATTTTAACTTTAGGGATTAATCAGGCATGAGCTCTTGGCAATTTAGGCACAACACAACTTCCCTGAAGGCCTGAAGTACCAGCTTGTGCCACTTCTTTAAAGTGACTGTCTATTGTGAAGCAGGAATAGGTAAAAATGATAGTGTAGTTTTCCAAGTTTAAGGTATGTTGTAACTGAATTTTAAAACAGGATTTCAGCCCTGGCAGCGTATTTTGAGGTCTTCTACTTGATTCTTGCTCATCAAATGCTATTTTTGTTTAACAGTCTTAAATTTGAATTTTTGATACATAAAACTATTTAATACCATTTTGTCATGCTTGCATAGGGGAGCGAGCAACTTGAGAGGAAAAGGGTAGCACAGGAGGCTTTGCATTTAGGACCCTGCTTGAAACATGAGCCAGAGGTAAATGGCAGCTCACCCGTCCTGCTCTAACACTGACTTGTTGCAGCTTTTTGCTGCTAAAGCAAATCTGGTCCATTTCTAAAACATAACAGCAGATTTGTGAATGGTGTTTCCACATTGTTCCTTTTCAGGATTTATTTGAACTATGTTTTGTGGCTTCTGGTATTGCAAATGTCTTGTTATTACTTCACCACATTAGCTACAGCCATAAATCAGCCTCTGCTCAAGGTAACCAGAAACACTGGGACAACTATGATTTTTTAAGTGCTCCTAATAGAAGAAAACTAAATTCATTGCCTTTTATCCAATGCATGTTTAACTGTCTTGTCTTCAGGAACATGGAGATGGTGGAGAGACCTCTGAGAGAAATGACATAGACTCTTTTAGTTTAAAAAGCCACCTTAGGGTACAAGGTGTCGAAGACAGATCACTTAAGGATACAGTGGGTTTCTCCCAAAGTGCTTTTGCAAATATCAATGAAGTTTCAGACTGTGACTTAAAATGTCTCAACTACTAAATACTGAATGTTGCTGTTCCAATATATCTCTGATTAAAGTAATTTATAGGCTATGAATGAACCGTTATCAGGGCACAGCATAACACATCTTCTCCCTTTGCCCAGCACAGCAGGATTTTAATGTTCGCTAGAGAAAAAGCAACATAATCATTGAAGAGAAAAAGGAGTTTTGTGAGGAAGAACATGGCCTTTGTGGCATCTTCTGCTTTATTTGAGCTAAGGAGATAGTTGGAGCTTCTGTCACCTGGTTCCCATTTAACTGAAGCTGTTATTTTCTGATGGATCTGTCATTAGCTGGTCACTTCTGAATATGGAAAACTTACTGCTTGGGGCATTACAGTAGAATTCAGTATCCTGGTATATACCTAAATCATCTTGCAAATTGTCAGTCAGTATTCAGAAGAAGGTAAACTGGCTTTATAGAGCAACCAAGCTAATAAAAGAAGCATCTATTTACCCTAGTTGATATTCTGCTTCAGTAATCTCCTTTTGAGGTACTGAGTATTGTCTTAAGCTACTCTTTGTTGCACTCTTGATTACTTGTACACATGAAGAAGGAGAGAAGAACATCTGGAAGAATGGATTATGGAAAGTACTATGTGAGACGAGTTTTCTGGACAATACTTTTGAAGAAATGTCTAAATTATGCTTTTCCCTGACAGTTTCATGGTAGTTGAGAAAAAACATGTCCAAAACATGGTTTTGCATGGGCCTGTGTGGTTTCTGGCTGGCTAAATGGAATAAACAAAGTTCTCCAGTCGCTGGGCTGTCAGTTGAAAATGCAATCAGGGCTGCTCTGTTGTGTGTGATAGCCTAATTTTATTTTCCTTTTAAAAAGAAAAAGGTGAGACTGATTGTAATGGTTTAGAGCATAAGGTATTTTTACAAGAGTAATATTCCCCCCAAAAAAGCTGTTTTCTTTCTCAACCAGTGAAAATCAACTTTCAGAAATACAATCACTGAAAGCAGATGTTTAATTCATCTGCATGCAAATTGCCACTAGAGACCATGCTTGAGCCTCACAGGGAAGATTGGAAGTGACACAACCTCCAAGCAAGACGGGGAGCTCAGCCTATTTCTGCATAACAAGTGCTGTAGATGATTGAAAGCTGTGAATTTTCCATCAGTTTTCTCACAGGCTGCTGAGTGTCTCATTTCATTTCTGTTTCTTCCTCATTTCAGCACTGGAGACTTGAATTCTTCACCTTTCAACTCCTCTTGTATACACCAGAGAGCTGAGTCTTCGGTACCACAGGGTTTCCACAAACCCCCAAAGTCAGCATCAATAAATGTTCCAGCTAAGGTGGCACACTCCACAGCTTCTCTGAACTGCTGCATGAAATACTGAAACTTAAATGATTTCCATTATATAAAACTGTTGTCTTATGATAATTCTGCTGCATATTAAGCCCCAGGATTTGATAAAGTAATGCTGTGGTGAAAGAGTGAAATTTATTCCCATTAGTCATTCTCTCATCTTTTTTCTTTGTTTTTTGAAAGTCGACTTCTCTTCAGAAGCATATGCCTACCGGAAAGACAACTTACAGCTATGCTGATCCTGTTCACATTCTGAATGATGTCTTTAATTGAGGGCTCTGATTTTTTTCTTTTCAGTTAGGGCTAGTGCTGGTAACACTGTCTAAGGGAGACTGCTGTTTTTCTTGTAGCATGGTAAACCTTTGGGAAGAAACAATCATTTCCATCACCAGTTTTGATGTTTCACCACAAGGCAGAAAATGCCCGCACTGTCCCTGTGCTTGCAGAGCTGCTCTTAGTTGTATTTTGTCATCCATGAACAATCAGGACTATATGCAAAGTACTGATGATAACTATAGAGTAAGCCCATGGGGCTGCAGCCTAACTGCTTCTCTCTGTCACCCCAGGGCTTGAGGTTGCAACGTAGGCAGCAGATTCCTTGTAGCCAAAGCCTCTGACATCTGGTCTGATGTGGCAGAAGTTATGTATATGCCTCCAAAAGAGGCAACTAAGCTATGATCTGTCTACCTCATTCCTGGGCCCCGGCAGTTCTAAGTGGGAATCAAGTCCTATTTTGCCAGGTGCTGCAAAAATATGGAATAAAAGATGGTCTTTAACAGCAAGAACCTACTTTTAGTTCACAAGAGATGATAGCAGGTTGTGCACTGCTGTAAGGGCAGCACTTATGCCTCCGTATGAGCTAGCAAGGACAAAGCAGCTGTGAAGGAGAGAGCTGAGTCTTCGGTACCACAGGGTTTCCACAAACCCCCAAAGTCAAAACCCCTGTGACCCATCTGGCTTTGGACTTGGGCAGTCTTCTGCAGCTTAAGGGGTGACAGGTAGTTTCTGGCACTTCCCCTCCTGCT
>NW_009926965.1:0-2958 GCF_000696875.1 Nestor notabilis | reverse complement strand
TGAAAGACACATATTTTCTAGTTGTTGACAAAAAAGAAAGAAAAAGAAATTCTGGATCCTAGTCCACGTCCTTGTTAACCATTTAAAACGTCTCTTCTGGAGAACAGCTAGCAGCTCTTTCATCAAACCTGCAGAGAGGGGCTCTGCTGTGACATTATAAGAAGCTTGCACTAAATGCTTTGACAAAAACCATTTACACTCTGAAATGAAATCTTATTTACTGTGGTGTTATTACAGTGATAAATAAACAGGCAAACTCAGAAGGGCTGGTAGGATGTGGGCGGGTGAATAAATGAGCTTTGATGCTAATGTCAGTCAATGCCAATTCCTATCCTTTGAAGCAAGTGTGATAAACACAGCTGCCAGAAGTGTGAGCTGAAATTGCTCTAATTAAATTAAAATTTCACTGGAATTAAAGCAGCTGAGCAGCTTGCTTTGTTCCCTTTTGAACTGGACTAATTCAGAGAATAGTGACTTTCCAATTTCCATGACCAGGTAAGGAGGATAAGGTTTGTTAAATGTAGAAGCATTGGAGTATACACAAAGCCAATGTATAAAATTCTGTATTCATATTCCTATTATTGTGTTTGCTACTCAGAATTTGTATGTTAACTTAGAATCTCAGATCTTCAAGGGGGAATTATCTGTATTGGCCCTAAACACTTTCTTCATAGTAATGTGGGGAGATTTTAGAAGACCTTCATGTTTGTCTTTCAAGTTTATGCGTTAATAGTAACAGACAGACAGGGGTGTTTCAATGGCTATAAGCTATTTAACTACTGATCATGAACAGGGAATGAGAATAAGAACTAGAAGTTACTGCAAAGAAAGACATTAAGGAAGAAAAGATAAGAAACTGAAGACAGATTCTCTCTGGATAACCCCCCATTTTTTGTCTCTTCTTTCAAAAACCACCTTGCTCCTTTTGGTAGATGGACTGAAAGATCTCTCACTCCAAGCCTTGCAGTTTTACTTTGCAAGTGGAACTTCGATTGAACGCTGATCTGGATGGCTCCTTCTTTTGCAGATTGCTGAAAATGAAGCAAGGTGATAAATTCTTTCAGTACTATTGAAAAACTTACTTATTTTTTTGGTGACCACTACTTGCTGAGGCTGTCTAATTAGTTACAGAGAACAGCATATCCAGATATGATATGCATATAGAATAAAAATGTGAATTTATATATCTCTAGATTTTATATAGAGAAATATTTTATTAATTCACAAATATACCTTCTATCAGTGCCGTCTATCAGTTCCAAAAGGTGTTAATTGTATCAAATCGATCTGAGGAGATGAAATTCCCTAACAGCTTGTCTTCCACCCGTGAGCAGTAGATGGCACTGGAAGACAGGAGCTGTGGCGTGGCAACACACATACTTCACATTTCTCGTGGTTCCTGTACTGCAGTGGAGGATCACTGAAGCATAAATGATATCTATTTATATGAGAGATAAATGAGATATGCAGATATATTTTGTGAAAAAACTAGAAAGTTTCGCAGGAATTACAGAATCTGTATTACATGACTCAGGAGTTGCTTGAGCCCATAGAAGAAATCGGCACAATTAGAAATGAGGTGGCAGAACATGACGTAAAGCAACAAGGCCTGGCAGCAAAGTCCATCTGCAGCCAGAGGGGCTGGAGCTTTTCCTCTTCTGCTTGCTCATGCTGCTTTGTAGGAAAGAAAAGGAAGCTCATATGCTCTCTCCCATTCACTGCTGTGCTCCCTAAGTGTGTTTCTAGTGCTGGACTTGACAGAGTTAAAAACACCAACTTCACAGCACTTCATGCTCTCATCCTGCCCCTGTCTGACCAAACACAAACTCTTGTGCTGCTACAGGAGACATACTGCTAGCATTTAGGATGAGGTCTGAGTCAGAACTCAAGATTAAAGCAAGCCTTTAATAAAAACCATGCCAAATGAACCCTAGGGGAAGAATGAGGAGGAAGGGAGGGGGTTGGTCTCTGACTCAGCCTGCAGGCTCTGACTTTCAAACCATCCATAGCCTGACCTGTGGATGTTTCACGTGCTTTAGAGTGACTTCTGCAATGGCAGGAAGGTGTAACAGTTTCCTATGTAAAATGGACCACTGCAGATTATCCGATGTGTTATTCTGGTTTTTAAAATTACAAAGTTGTACTTTTATTCCACCAGCAAAAGCAAGCACTCGAAGGTTAGGAAACTGCATGTCTGAGTAACAACACAACCATGTTTCAGCCCATTCTGCGCACTAATGAGGCACAGGTCCTTTGGGACAAAATGGCATGCGATCATGTAATTAAAAGCTAAAGCATATGCACAAGGTGGCACAATTACGGCTGTAACAAGGTTTTCCTAGAATTTCAGAATTTACCCACCTAGATATAATACTGGTTTGTATGTGTAATTTTATATAGAATATTAACGTATGTTTTTAAGATCAAGGTTGTCCTGGCTGCTGGAGCCGTGGCGAGGCTGAGGAGCCGAATTGGGCCCACCATTGAGCTCCTCTCCTTCCACCATGCTCCCTGTCCTGCTGTGGAGCCACAGACCCTCTGCAGCCACCTCAAGCTACAGGACGGCTGCTGAGCGAGCCAGGTTGAGTTTCTTTACTTAATTCCTCCAGCTAAAAACCGAACATGTTTTCCACTGGTTAGCGTTAACGCTCATTCCACTTTTCCATACTGTAGTTTTCTTACACTGAAGAGATTAATTTCAACCCAGATACGACTTTCCCCCTGTTCTCCTTGAAATTTATGTGTTTAGGCTGTCGTTCTTTGAACAGTTTTAGACAACCTCCGTTCTGTCCCACCCTGGGACAGAGCCCGGGGATCGACCCTTCCCCGGGAGGACGGGGACTGACAGGGGGAAGCCCTGAGGGCGAGCGCCTCTCCCGCAGCGCCTTACAGCCGCGCCACGCTCAAGATGGCGGAAGGCGGGCGCCGGGCGCCGCACTCAAGATGGCACCTCTCCCC
>NW_009926964.1:581-782 GCF_000696875.1 Nestor notabilis | reverse complement strand
GTCCCTTGGCTTCTGAAGTCCATATTTTTTTGTGGCGTCTTCTTCACTCTGGTATAATGTATCCAAGCGTTCTGTTCTTTGATCTTGATTGCAGTGAAGGAGGTAAGGAGTACCTGGAACAGCCCCTCCCACTGCAGCTCCAGTGTCTTTTCTGCAAGAGACTTAATGTATACATAATCTCCAGGTTGTATCCATGAACTG
>NW_009926964.1:0-273 GCF_000696875.1 Nestor notabilis | reverse complement strand
TGTGGGCGATGTGGGGTATGACGCTGCCAGTCTATACCCAAATAGCGGCTTATTTGTTGTATCACTTTTGAGATAAAATGTGGTCCCCTATCAGAAGATATAGCCACTGGAACCCCAAAACGTGGTATTATTTCCGGTACTAATATTTTAGTTACCTCCCGAGCCTTGGCTGTCCTGGTCAGGAATGCTTCTGGCCAGCCTGAAAGAGGTATTAGTCAATACGAATAAATATTGATATCCCTCTTTTCTTGGGAGTTCTGTAAAGTCAATCTG
>NW_009926963.1:8758-25040 GCF_000696875.1 Nestor notabilis | reverse complement strand
TCCAGCGTATCAACCGAGCCACACAGCTTGTCTCTAAAGGTGGGCAATTCTTTTGGAGAAAAATTCTACCAGTGGTAGAAATACATAGGAATATTAAAAAGGTAGTAACAATAAGTCAGACAAAGTTGGTGAAATATTAGATTCTTAGGAAACAATAATATAGAAGAAAATTCTTAAATGAACATTTTACAGTTTTGATTTTGCTTTTGGAATTACTGAGGAATAAAGGAAGAAAGGAAGGTGTTCTGTTATGGTGTTATTTAACAGTGTTCAGTGAATGTCCCTTCTGTTTGTGTGAAGCATTGTAGGAAAATTAAATACCGCACGGCAGATGGAACTGCTTTGATCTTGCTTTGAACTATCGTAGGAAAGCACTCTGTACTTTGCAGTATTGTTGTATAGATTTTTTTACATTAATAAAGCTATGTACCACACTATGTGTTATGTTAATTAAAAGCTTGGATTCTAAGGAGATGTCAGAATTCTATGTATAAGCACAGGTCCGGAATTTTGGGAGCTTTATCTTATGCAAAATAAGAGCTCCTACATCTGCTTAACATCCTCCAAAACATGCTTTGGAAACAGGGCTGCTGTTGATTCAGAGAAAATAATCAGAGCTGTTTCCAGAAACACCTTTGTTTTAGTTGGAGATCAGCTAAATAAGCATAGTCCTTGCTCTGAGTTTAGTTTTTCTGTTACGATTATATCATAAGGCTGGTATGGATACACATCAAAACAAATGCCTGTTGTACTTTTTCATTGTTTTTCCCTTTCCTTTTTCATCCTTATTTTTTTGCTTCCTCCCTCTTCCCCTTTTATTTTTGTTTTGAAGGCAACATGATAAATAAATTCAGATATTGCACCTTCTTATGCTGATTTCTTCTGTCTTTACACCCTGATTTTGTTGCTGCATCTCATTTATGATAATGATTTACTCCTTTTACTGTTTTCATGTCAGATCCCTGGATGTTCAACCTCCTTTAATGGTCTTTTGTTCTGTTTTTTTTCCTTTCTCGTTTTGATATGGCTGTTTTTCTGCTTTTCTTTAATAAACAGCAGGGGATCTGATCAGTTAGGTATGGAGGGTAAAACTGTCTCTTGGGTGTAGCTTCAAATGTTTTTCTTGTTAAAGATGCTCATTCTGGGGATTTTTGTGCCCATTTTTCCCCCCTCAATTATTGCAGGGCATGTGGAATGACTATATTGAAAATACAGAAATGAAGATGAAATGCAGCTCTTGGGTAGTGTTATAGATATGATTGAAGTCTAGACTGATACAAAGGTGGGGTTTTTTGTTTGTTTTTTTTTTTGTGTGTTTTTTTTTTTTTAATTATTGCAGTAGTTTTTCAACTTTTTCAATTTAAGATATTGACATGGTTTTTCTCCACCTGCTGTTGGAATAAGAAAAGCTTTACTGCTCTGAGGCATCTGGTCTTGTTAAGAAACTACATTTAGTTCTTCCATATGAATTGTCACCTTAGTGGGAGTATATTGTCTGGCTCTTTTTTTTCTGAAAAGCAAATACTGGATGGTTCAGAGGAAGATGCAAGATGCAAGAATTGTAGAAGCTAGTGATATGTTCTTGCACCTCTGCAAAAGCTTTGAGTTCCCTTCTGCTGTTAGAGCTTTTGTTTTTACCTTGCTTGAATAACATATCACAGCTGGATACAGCAGTTCTGTGCCAACTACTTTTCTCTTGTCTTAGCTATCTTTTTTCATTCTTCTGAATGTAATCTCAGATTTGTGACGTAGCGAACCCATCTTAAACTAAATATTTTAGTAATTGAAATGACTAACTAAAAGTTTCTAAAGAAAAGTAATAACAAATAAAAATACTAATAAACTAGTCACGTGCTTTACTACAAGCTGACCATGAAAAGTTTCTGTGCTCACTTAAAGAGCTGTTGCAACTTATCATTTTAGGAAGTCAAGGACTCCTTGAGATTTCCATTTTCACCTATCTTCTGGAGTGTTTTCTTATCTTTTTACTGTCTTTTCAAATAAAATCCTGAAAAATCCCTTCTCTGGTACCTCTATATCAGCCTATTGAGTGTGAGCTCGATGGATTTTGCTTAGAAGCTATCTGATGTCTTTCAGTTTCAGTTTAGATAGCAAAAAACCATCCTCCAAATGTAGTTGTACCCCACTGTGTGATAGCTGGGTCCATTCAGCTTTCTGACTTTGTATTTTCTGATATTTTGACTGTCAAAAGAATATGTTAAATTCTGTTGCTCCCCTTCAACATATATGTCAGCATGTCATCTAAGAAATCCAGACCCCAACTAAATTTGGGAATGCAGAATCATCCCCTTTTCTGAGTATCTTCAGATTTGTTTCCACTGCAAAGAATTAGTCAGCCATCCATCTGTAGTTAGTTGAGCAACAGAAGGAGTTTAAGTAAGAAACCGGTTTAGTTTTTTGCTTGGTAAAGTAGAAGGTTTCAAGCTTTTACACTTCCAAAGGATGACTAGACTTAAAAATAAAATAGATATTTTTCAGAGACTTTGGACATCACATGGGTCTGTTGTGACTTCATATCAGAAGTCAGTCCATTTTTACTCAGTAGACTGGAGACAAGTGTTAGCTATGCCTGTTAGAGGGGAGCAGTCTCCTATTCCCTTCCAGCCAAAATGTACCAAAGTAAAAGGTTCTTTTGATATGGTCTGTTAACAAAACAAGGAATCGGGAATAGGGATTATTATTATTTTTAACCCAGTTGTACCATCTTCAGTGCTTCCCAGGATTTAAATGCAATTTTTGAATGAGTGCTTGACAATAAATATTTGCTGATGTAAGTAGTTAAAACTGTGTGCTTGATACAGTCTTGGCAGTAAATGACTGACTGGCAAGTTTAGAACTGTAAGGTATACAGTGTAAAACACCTGTTAGATGTCTGTTATACTTTATCTTTTTCCAGATTGTTTTAGAGTCCCACTTACCTTCTAAAGAATATAGTTTCTGCATGTATTCAACAGCTTTTCAAATGCTGTGAAACTGTGTTATAACGAAGATAAGGTAGAGTTCAGAAGGGTGAACTGCACTATTCTGGGCATGCTCATAGGAAATCGCATCTAAAATATACTGTTTGTGCCAACAAACCAGATCACTTCAGAAATGTTAGGAGTTCATAGATATTCGTCTACTCTTTTAGACTGACTTGAAGCTTTACAGTGAAGCTTTGAGACACTGACATCCCAGCATTTGCAGTCCTGTTGAAAGCTTATGTGGTTGCATCTTGCTGTAGCTCTCATAGCTCCTGGTTTCATCAGTTAACTCTGTATTCCATCCACTGGGCTTAGATGAGGTGGTTGTGATCACCAAAGTGCTAAGCACTTGATCTCCTGTCTTTCAAGAGAGCTTTTTATAAAACTTGCTTTGATGTGTACTTCGTGTCCAGGCTACTTTCCCAGTGGGATCACTTTTATGATGCTATCCATTCGTATGTTGCAGTATCCCATATGTTATCAATGAAGCACAGCTTGCCAGCAGATTTGTGCTTATTGCCAAGATAGTACCTCTACCATATTCAGCAAAAAGAACAACTGCTTCTTTAATTCATAAAATTTGCCTTCTGTAAATTTGCACAAGGGCTTGAAAGACTACCTTTGCATCTACAGAATATTCCCTAAATACAGCAAAAAAATAGCTGAAAAAGGGACTAGTACTGGACCAAACTATTGTTAACTTCTCAGTCTTCCCAGCTCGTGCCGTCTCAATTCCTTTTTTACCTTCATTTGAATGATTTGTCTGACTTCAAATATAAACCTTCAGGGAGCTGCTTTTTTAATGATGTCAGCGAAGAGTTGTTCTAACTTAAAAACTGGAGGGGAAAATGATCAACAGAAGGAGCTAGTGATCAGTTATTAAGGCATTGCAGTAAGCACTGTAAAGTCCACACGTATGGTTGTGAGATGAAATAAAGAAATACAGTTCACAGAAGCAGAGAATGGTTTGGGTTGAAAGGGACCTTCAAGATCATCTAGTGCCAACCCCTGTGCCATGGGAAGGGACACCTTCCACTAGAGCAGGTTGCTCAAAGCCCTGTCCAACCTGGCCTTGAACACTGCCACATATTTTTTCCTATCTATCAAGCAATTCATTTATCAAGCATTCAGTCATATGCTGTATTTGCTGTGGTAGCATTTGTTGAGAAGATTGGGCTGCAGAAAACGAAACTGCAAACTTCATAATAGTTTACCTTAATAGAATACCTTGAAGCACACGTACAAGTAAAATGGATGATTTTATAGAGAACTAGATTTGTGTATTTCCCTCCTTGTTATATTCTGATGCTGATCTGAGTCATGAAGATTGTCATATGTTTCTATAATACTGCCCAATCTTTTCTGAAACCCATCTAACTGTACAAATCCTTCCAGGCTGAACATGAGACTGTGTCATTTCGTCAGGTGGCTTTGTTCTTAGGTTTTCAAAATGGCATGATTATCTCTGTATTATTTAGTTCTTGGTGAGATTTTCCATAGTGTTCTCTCAAAATTCTTATTTGTGTAATGCAATCAAATTTGTGTGTAGAATAACAATTTCTCTATGTGTATGTATCACATTCCTTAATCTCCTTTGCAGTCTGTTCTTTCAGTGATTTGCTCTCAGTTGTTTGAATATAATTGAAGGTATTCCGATAACATGTCTATTTCCTATGCATTTATAGTACTTTAAAGGTTTCTATTGCAAAGAACAGTGAAACTTGAAGCTTTAAAGTGCCAGCCTCAGTATTTGCCTGAATACCTATTTGGAATTCCAGTCCACACTTCATCTATGAAAGTATAAGCTTCTGATAAATCACAGAAATACTGCAGGAGCCAGTTTGAAAACTTCTTGAAGAAGGGGAAAAAGAAGAAATTGTTCGAAGTGGCAGGATATTGGAAAGACTTGATCTAAGAAAAGAAAAATGAGAAGACCAAAGTGGTAGTGAAAAATGAGCAGATACAATAGGTAAAATAGCACCATGAACTAGACCGTGGTTGGTTTTTTTTTTTACCAACTCTAACTTTGCTTTATTGCTGTTTTGAAACTTTTTGTCGTTAATGATACATTGTTTAGTAAGTTGTAGTCAGATGTCAGTACCACAGTAGAGGTCTTTCTAGCATCTTATAATCTAAAGGGAAATACGCTCTTAATTTCTGCAAAACATGCTTAAATTTTCCCCTGTCCTTAGAATTAATTTTCTATTTCATTGAGGTAGTCAGACCTTTTTGTTCTAGTCAATTAGGAGATTACTTCTTGGTGCAATTGCACTTAAGATCACAATTCAGTGAAGAGCCCTTCCCTGTTTGGACACAGCTTACCAGGGGGAGCTCAAAAACTTGCTGGCCATAAGAGTCAGGCTGCTTTGTTCTTTTCAGAAGGCATTGATTTATTGTTTAAATGAAAGAGTTCAAATATTTAGAATTTGTGTAATTCACTTTTACCGATATAAAATATATATATACATGCACACACACTCTTCTGGGTAAGTCTTTGTATTCAAGTGGGGAATTCCTTGCCCTTTTAAGCATATAAACAAAACCAGCGTATGCTGAGAAATGGCTCCAAGGTTGCTTATGCCAGATTAGTGCTGTACATCTTTTGTCTTCCCTCAAAGAGCAGCTTGACTTCTAAATGTTGGTCAAATCATCATTTTGGCATTTGAAAAGCCACTGATACTAAGGCTCTTGTGGACTTTGGAGTGGGAAATGAGATTCGTAACAGAAATTTCTTGCAAGTCTGTAAGGGTTGCTATGTAAGAAGCAAATCTACTGGCAGTTGTCTGCATAATGTATTTAAAATTAAACATTTCTGTCTAGCAAATTGGGGTGTAACAAATTCCAGTAGCCAAAACAAATTCCAGCTAGAAGATGCTTTTTTATGTTGACAGTAGTTAATGACTGCAAGAACTTTCTGAGATTGCAGGGGTTTTTTTGATAGATTGATGCTGCTGTTTTAACACAGGAGGGGAATTGTGTAGCCTGTGTTTTAGAAGAACTGAGGCTGGATGATCACAAGGCTTCTTTCTTTTATTTTTCATTCTCTGTTACTTGATGCTTCACAAATTATTTTCTGTTTGAAATGTTATTTCTCTCAGATCTCTAACTGGAGCCAGGTGATTTCAGAACTATCCTCTTCATCAGGCTGTGTCTATTTAATGCAGTTGACCCTTGTTAGCTTTTGGTGCTAGCTGAAGTTTCTATTTTGCTATTGGTTTATATTTAATTTCTATCCTGTGTTTTCTTTATGTGAGGCTTCTGTTCATTTTGTTGCATATTAACCTTTTAGCTTTATCTATAGTGAGCAGTGATTGAAAAATAAAATGTTTCACCAGTATTATGAGAATCCAGGCTTCCAATACCAAAATTTTACAAAGCTTGCTGCCTGTGACATGTTACAGAAGTTGTCTTGTCTTTCTTTTGCTTTACTAACTGTTTTGAATACAAGTTACTAAATGCTTTTAGGAAAAACCCCATGAAAGTGACTTCTTGAAGTTAAGTAAGTGTAGTATAATTTGCTGATGATTGCCATGTCATTCTTCAGCATAATCTTTAAAATAAAAAAACAAAACAAAACCCTAACATTTCATAACTGGCCATTTCATAAGCTACTGGAAAAATTCTTTAGCTTAGGAAGTCACCAAGCAAGAACTATCAAATCACCGTCTATTTCTAGTAATTTGGAGATCTTTTGTAACTTTAGATAGTGGCAAGAATGCATCTTTTTGATTGAAGATTTTTCAGTTGTTTTCAGTTGATTCAGTGGTTTTCAATTGTGAGGCATTTTTTTTAGCTGACTACCTCAAATATTTTTCCTGGCTTGCACAATTTCTCGTTGGCAAAGGAAACTTTCTGATAATAAGAGGGAGGAAAAAAGTAGATAGAGAAATGTTTCAGCACCATTCTGCTTGCTCAAGGTGTTCTGTGAAAGAGATAAATTGGGTTTGTATGGTTTCAGAGATTTCTAGGCTGCTCATATTATTTCCTTGCTACAAAAGTTAATGGGTTTGTAAACTGCCATATAGAAGCCTTTTCACTTGTTGGTTATCCTTGCTGTTGGGTTTGAAATGGGATTGTCATGGCACTGAAACCTTTGATGTTGGGAAGGTAAAATAACAAGTTCTTCACTTTCTGTCCCTGATGTGGGCAATCAACTTTACTAGCATTGGAATCTAAATGTGTCAGATGAATTCCTTAAGCCTACTATGAGTTGCCTGTGTTTTATCCTGCTTTTCACAGTACAACATAATGTTGTGCAGTGCTACTATTTTTATACTTTCAGTTCCACACCTGTTTCTTTGTAAAAAATAATAAAAAAAAAGACTTCCAGAATATATAAGTACAATAGAGTTGTCCTTTAGATCATTCTCATCTGTGTTAAAGAACTGTTTGATATTTCAGTTGTAGGACTCTGTTTCCCAACAAAAGTCATGTGACATCAGCAGTGAGGTGCAATAAGAGCTCTCTTAGGATTACTTTAAATAGAATGGAAGACTTTGGGCATATAAGGTTGTGTGGCCTTGAATGTGATTTTTATTTGATATATGAGCTGTGACATAGCTATTGCATGACTGAGATGTGCCTGTAAGCGATGTAGTGTACAGATGGGGTTTCTCTGAAACAAAGCCAGCGACTAAATCTGAATGTGCTCATTTAAAGGGTAAAGAATACTTCATAAAACATATGGAAACATTTCTATGTTTTTTCATTAAATAGGCTTCTTACCCCTTACGCATTTTTTATGATTGTTCATGCTAATATGTCATTTACCTGACTCAAGACTGCCTGTGCATCTGTTTGGTTTAGTGGCATTTGCATGATGTTTTATTTTATTTATAAACACACTGCATATACTTTTCTATTTTATTATTCCAGAACTTTTCAAAGGTGAAATACTCCTTTTCACAGAACTGTAGGAAAAATCCTCACCATTACGCATTGCAAGATATATGATTTAGGAAGAATGTCAAATGATAGTAATAGGGCAGTTGCAAAGTATGATTTGAATTACATGGTTATTGGCATCCATTGAAGTAAAATCCAGGATTATGTACATTTGAACAAGAATTTTAGACTAAATTTATACAAAGAGTATCTCTTCAAAAGTATGGATGCCGAAAATGTGCAGGGATCATAGCAGCCCACAACTCAACAGGGACTTTGTGTCATGCTATGTCAACAGGACGATTGAGAATCCAAAGCATCTGAGCTTCTTCTGATCTGTAATTACTTACAGGGACCCTGTTGAAAAAATACATGTTATTAATTTTTGTCATTTAATTGCGAAAAAAAAAAAATCAAATCCAAAATTTCTGAGCACTAATTCGTAGTATTTTCGTAGTTAATTTATTTGCAGGGATGTGAGGTGGAAACTGCAAATCCTGAATTTGTCAGTCTTGCCCACATACCTGCCTCTTCACTTCCCTGATTCCAGATCCTTAGTTAGACTTTAAGTGCTTTAAATTCAAAACACCCTTTAGTAATATGTGTCTAGTATCTTCTGGATCTAAATTACTTTTTATTTACTATGATGGCAAATCCATAATGGGTCTTAACATTTAAATATTAAATTGATACAGCAGTGGCATTCACAGCCACTCTTCAGAACCACTAGTTTAGAATTACTAGAAGCACAACAGGGCCCCTGATGCTTGAGGTCTCTAGGCAGTAGCTCAGAACAAATACTTTTTACCTTTGCAAGGAAAGATATTAAGTACATTCTCCAGACACAATGCAATAGTTTGTATTCTTTCTTTGTAATTATCATCTTTCATTTATAATGGATTCAGAGTTTTGCTTTGTCCCCCCTCAGCCCTATGATTAGTGTGTTAGAGCCAGGTTTTTTTAAACTGTCTTTTTCAGCCTAGTCGTACTCCTAATGGAAAGCTTTAAGGGTTCAAGGAATAAACACCTAAAACTTGGATCTAGCTCTTACAAAGATACAGTCTTCTTGAAACTTTTGGCACCTGTTTTTTCTTGTATACACTATTGAAGTGTTTTGGTGCCAGATTTTGATTGTGGCATTTTCATAAGGTTAAGAGGGTTTTAAAACTCACTGTACTGTTTTACAAAGGATGTGATTTGCTATTAGTTTTAGCTGATGCAGGATCATACTACTGTGTAAAGAGGTGGTCCTCCCTTGCACTCCTGACAGCAGGTTTCCCACACCTTCTAATGATCAGGCAGATATGTGAGCAGTTAGTTCAGCTTGTAGATCCAGCTGGAAATTCCTCCTTCTGGGGAGGGGTTATTTTTCAGTCAGTTTAGCATTTTATCTGGCTTATAATGTGCCCACATGAGAACTAGAGACAACTCAAGGCAGAGGGAATGATGACATTGCCCCAAGGGAGAGACCTTAGAGCTGAATGAATGTGGAAGCTGGTCTTGGTATCATGCTCTGCAGTAATCTTAAGCTCTTATTTTAATGTATCAGTTTATTTCCTTATACTTGCTGAAGAACGCACGATCTTGCAGGTTAAGTTTGTTTACATTCCTTGAGTGTTGCAAAATAATGATTAATACCCACTTCTTATTCTTTGCACTGGATTAATGTAAATTGCATAGGTTTCTTTGTGCCTTTCTACTACTGCTGAAGTCCATACTGCCTCAATCACAAGGATGTCAAAGTTGATGAAATTCTACATTCTGCTATGTCGTAACATACTTGTAGCATTGTGCTAAAAATACTTTGGGCATTAGACCCAAACTGGCCAAAGGGGTATTCCATACCACAGCACGTCATGTCCAGTATATAAACTGGGGGGAGTTACCCGGAATGCCCAGATCACTGCTCGGGTCGGGCTGGGTATTGGTCAGCGGGTGGTGAGCGGTTGTGTCCTCTCCCCTTGTTATTTCCCTTATCATCATTATTATTATTGGTAGCAGTAGTGGTTTTGTATTATGCCATAGTTACTGAACTGTTGTTATCTCAACCCATGGGAGTTACATTCCTCCTTCTTCTGTGGTATTATTGGAACAAATACAAATTTATTCTGTTTGTGGTCTGTTTTGTTTTTTTTGGCTTTTTTTGTTTGGTTTTTTTTTTTGTTTTGTTTTTTGTTTTTTTTTTTAGGATGGTGGTGGGGTTAGTTTAGTTTGCTCTGTGTTCTATGCAAATAGGTAACACAGTCTCCTTGAAGTCTCTCAGTCACTTATCTTTTTTTCTAATTAAGTGATTGATTTCAGTGTTTCGCTTTATTTGCTATCTGACAAAAATTCTCTGTACATCAGGCTGTATGGCTGTATTTTGTGGCGTTTCTTACTAAAATAAGTAAATACATTACCTCATCTCTTAATCAGCCAACTATGCCACTGATGACCCCATACTTATGGTGTAATACTGCTTCTGTTGAAGCTCAGCCAGACTCCAGGGACCTCTCTGTAATACGCTGCTATAGGCAATTCTTAGGGTGTAAAGCCAAAACCTTTTTCTCTTGGTTTCATTTCCACTTTCATTTCCTTTGGGATTTTTATTTCCTAAGGAAGGTTGGCCTTTCCTTCAGTTGCACATAAATGACATAAATGGTCTACCTGTTTTGTGATCACTGGGTGCAATTGGACCAAGACTGAGTGTTTGTGTTCTTTTTCATCTTTGGGTTTTTTATATTCCACTTGAGTATGTCATGTGTTTGTATAGGTGGTGTATTTTTATACTAGCATAGTAACTCATCAGCAACATAGATGAGATTTCTTTAGGTGGTATTCTTCTAAGATGCATAGCATTACTTTTTTTAGGTTTTCAGATTTCTGCTGCAATTGCATGGACTTCTGCAAAACTCTAGGGAATGTAACTGAGAATTGTCAGCTTATGTGTGGCAAAAAAGTAGCTTAATGAATTGCAAAACTGCTGTGCTCCCGTCTTAAAAAAATATAACAAATGCATTATCTGAAAGGAAGTTGGAGAAATCCTAAATGAGCAGTTTTCTAAAATTGCCAACAGTTTTAATCTCCATTTTTGACATTAACAAATGTTGTCTGGAAAAACAAAATTTGATCAGTGAGATTATTCTTAATCTTTGTTATTAAAAGATCTGGGTATTTTTGGCCTTACCCTACAGTGATGGCGTAGTTAGCTGAGAATATTGGAAAAAAAAACAACCCAACCCCAAAACCCAAAACAAAAACCAAACAGAACACCTTAAGAAAATTCCTTATACAAGAAATGAGATGTCTGGTTTATTTTCTTTCTTTTATTTTATACACTACATATATGTTTGTCCATATCAGTATAGACATACTTTCTTCTTTAAAAGGCATTTAAGTCTGAAGTATTAGGGTAGTATGGCTATTTTAACTTTGTCACCAGTGTTAGAAACATTTACTTTTTTATTTTATTTGGGTCACTGTTACAGGGTAAATTGACTTTCTTGAATCATGTTAACATCATCCTCTCTTGCCTTGATTTCCTGTTGTATAGTTTATGCCTTTTGTATGATGTGTTTTTAGTGTTTTGTCTCCCACTGCAGTGAAATATTTTGGGTTGGCAAGAGAACAACCCATATCTTTCCACTTGTGAATGTATTGACGGATGTATAGTTTCCCATGATAGGCTGAAACCTATTGAAAGTTTGTGTGTTATACATCAGTTGCCATTTCATGTAGCTGGTCTACACATTGCTTCTGTGTACTCTGTGAAAAGGTTATTAGTGAACTATTTCCTCTGGGAATTAATGTGAAACGTATGTCTGATTATTAATTATACATTCTGGTCAATGTGTTGAAAAAATTTTGTTCTTGTATTTATTGACATTGGCTGAAGTCTTTGAACTACGCTCTGGTATGTTGTGTAGCCACTACAAGAAGTAGCTAGCACATTGTACGTGGAGAAGCTTGACATTAGAATATTTTATTTATTCTATTGTATAACTGAACTTATCCCTTGCTCCCCCACATATATACATGTTCCTCAAAGCATGAATGTAATGTGAAAAGTTTCATTGTTGTAGTTTATTATCCATTTGCTGAGTAGGGGCTTTTTAGCACTGTGAAATTAATTTCTGTTCCCATGTGTGAAACTTCTGTATTTGTTGTAGTAGCATAAGGAGAAGTCCTGAAAGAAAATGCAAGTTAAAGCTTAATTTAACATATCTTGTAGTGTGATCTTCAGGGAGAATGTCTCATAGCTCTACTTGCCTATTACTAATTCTTTGGTGACTTCTCACAAGATATCCTGTTTTTATCCAGAAGAGATAATCAAGTTCTTCACGGTGAAGGGCGTAATAGTTGAGGTCAGTTTGCCATGGTGAAAAGAAACATAAGTTTGCCTCTGGAAATAATAATTATAAATGAGCAACAATATTGCTGCTGCAGATGCAGTACTTTTAGTTTAGTTCCATAAGCAATTGCCTTCAGAATTAAAGTTAACATGAGAACTGAGTATGGATAACCCAGGCACAGACTGTAGGGAAGAATGTGGTTCTCTTCAAAAGTCAGCAGAAAGAAAAGCAGTATTCACAGCAATTCCTAATTAGCATTCTTGAATGGACCCCTTAGCTCTGACTTCTACAACGCTAGCAAGTATGGATTCAAGATATGTATATACATTAAATGTAGGCTTTAATTTTTGTTTGTGGGGAAGGAATCTGGTAAGAAGAAATGTTCTGTGATGTGTGTGCTTGTTTCTTTCTTGAAAGTGACTGGAGACTATTGAGATCAAAGTCTGTCAGCAGGAGTAGTTAATTTGAGGTATGTGGAAATGCATGGTAAAGAAGTTTCCATGTTGATTTTACTATGTTTTTAGGTTCTGTATATGTTTCTTTTCAGAGAAGGACTTATGGCTTATGTTGTTAGAATACCATATTCTAGACATGAATGCCATCTTTCCACAAGTTCAGTGTATGTTTGTGCCTGCAGGACAAAAATAAGGCAAATGAAATAATAAACATCTTTTTAGTTGTTTATTATGTTCCAATTTTTCTGCGTTATGAAAGTAGGAGATCTTTTCTGAGTGTGACATGATAAATATTGAATTAATTTCCAAAGGAATGTCTGCTTTTCATTTTTAAGATGGTACTGTATTTAATGCATTCTAGACATGTGAAAATGATTATGGAAATGAGGGTATGTGATCTGAGCTTCCCTGCCACTTTGGTGTGCAGTGTAACTTGTGTTAAAGACTGTGTTATTCAACACTTCTGCTAATAAGGACAGTTTTCTGTTAAGCACAATAATTGTCTAATTTTATTTTTCTTTAGGAAACTTCTTAATATATACAGAAGCTATAGTCTCAATATTGAAAGTTACACTGAGAGCACCACTGCTGACTTTTTAATGTTTTTATCTGGAAAGTGATTTGTGTGAAAATATGTTCTGTTACAATTGTAGGGTCCTGTATCTTCATATTTCCCTCTCTCTCCCCCTTCTCCTCCCCCAACCCCCCAAAAAAAAGAAAAAAAAAAAAAAGAGTTCTAATTTTTATATTGGTGTTTTTCCAAATATTAAGTAAAATGTTTCTTAAGTAGCGATCAAAAGAAAGTAGCTCTTCTGATTTGGGGTACTAGAAGGGCTGTTGCCATTTGTCTTTCCTGTTACAGATTGGTTTTGATGCTATTTCATGACTAATCTCTCACGTATGAATCTTCTCACTCTGCTGATGACTATAACTAGCAAAACTGTGGCTTGATAGTCCCTGGGGAAGAATAATAGCATCTTCTTATAGTGAAGCTATGTAAAAATGACCTGAACTATTGACCATCCCTCAGTTTACTGTTAACTGATTATGGTAATTGGAAAAGTTTATTAGGTAACATAGCTTAGTCGTAAATTAACTTGTTAAAATACAGTGTGTTAAGAGCTTAATTTGGAAAACTCGAAGGTCTTATGAGAATTAAATTCTTAACTTGGGACAACAGTGGGTTGGGCTGCTAGAAAGAAATTAATTCTCACCTGTGAGCTCTCTGTCTTAAATCCTGAGAGGAACCCCCCCTGTGTTTTCACAAATCTATTGATTTACATAGGAGAATATACAGTGTATTGTTATATAATGGAGACATGTAGTCCTCTTTAAGGATTTAATTGAGCTAGGCTTTAACGACAGATTTATAATTAGTATTTAAATACTTAAAAATGCTAGAGAAGCGAATGGGTTTTGGAGATTAATTATCTGTTTGGTTCTTCAAGACTTCAGAAGAGTAGAGGAAAAATAGTTTTATTTTAGCCTCTTCATTGTTTTGTTGAAGAAATTGTACATGAATACTAGAGTTAAAGCTTTAAAAATCTACTGCATCGAAATATCTGCCAGGAGGATTTTTTCTGTCAAACTGTGTAAAGAAAGCATTACATTAAATCCACATTTCATGGGCATATTATGGAAGGAAACTACTTATCAATGAACATCTTACACAAGTAGGTAGTATGCAAATGCTTTATCCTGTTTTCCTCACAGTAATCTTTTCCCCGGATCTTTTGAATAAGGAACATAAAGTTAGAATTTCATTTTATGTGGAAACAGAAAAGAACATGCAATTTATTTATTGAGTTATTTTGCCTTAAATAGTATTATAAAATACAAACCAGTGGTAGTTGCTTACTGATTTAATTACCAGTAGATGTAAGAGATACAATGTACTGCAGAAGAAAGTAAAATCTCAAAGACGAAGCAGTTGTGTAGTTTCCAAGCAAGTAATACAGGACACATTTTAAAAAACCCATAAGAAATGGTTTAATGTCATTAACTGTGGTCTAATATGTTGTGCATCCCACTCTTGGTAAACCACAGCAGCATTTACTGGCTATTGCTTCAAAGCACTACTGTTTTTCATCCCTTTTCATTGGCCAAATGTGTCATAAGAGCATTAAGTGAAGTCTGGAAAACAGTTCTCATGGATTTTGCTTTAATGATAAATCTGACATATAGTGCACTTGCTGATATAATCAAGTGAATGGAATTTCCAAAATCTTGACTTAATGTCTTTTAAGTATGAAGCAATAATGTTTTTATGAAGTAGCTTTTAAATGGCATTTGTTGAAGTGGAGAGCAGCTGGATTAGAAGGGCCTGTTTCTAACTGCAATCAGCAATGATCATAGTATCATATTACAGTCACCCTATAAAATAGCTTGTATTTTAAGAAAAATGGGGAAAAAGTGGAGGTAGGAATGGAGAGAGAAGTAAACATGGTTTGTGTGATGCCCAAAGGGGTCTGGAATTGGTTACAGTTTGATAATGTTGCTTCAGCTGTTTGGGCCACAGTGCAGTTCTCAATATAGGAAGTTCAATTTAGGTTTTATCAGGTTTTTAAAATGTGGAGATGCATTCAATATGCATTTCTCAAGCATTTTAAGATGTTAGGTGGCATTTTAATTTTAATGTTTACCAGGTTAAGATTTAACTGGAATAAAGACTAAAATTACAGAATGTTCTGCAGTTTTTCCCTCCCATTTCTCTGTACTACAAAATCTTTTTTACTACTTTTGCATTTATATCCATTTGTATAAATGGACTGTATCTCTGCATATCCCACCTCAGTCATGACCCTTTTTCAGTTGATAGGCTGTTTGAACAGGGACAAAATTTTCTTTGGTTTCTTACAGAACACCAACAGTGTTCGTGATGGTGTGTTCTAAAATTTAAAGGTCACTGCTGACACTCAAACCTTAATTTAGGAAACCACTGCACCCTTCCAATAATGGTTTATGAATTCTCTTACTTAATATGTTGTATCAATGGATGCACTTACCTGCGAGCCATTTTTTTTGTCCAGGCAAGAGCTTGTAGGTTTCCAGCAGTAGGCAAGATGTGTACACCTTACAAAATTCTCAAGGTTTGCTGCCCAAACATTGTGTCTTAAGTATTTTAAGTCTTAAGTCTTTTAGGTTAGAATTTCATTTTATGTCTTAAGTATTTTAAGTAATTATCTCAATGCAAATTAGCTTAAGTAATTTTGGAGACATGAAATCCTCTTATTCATCACTGCTCTTGTTCATCAGTATTCTTGAGTACGTCACAAGTGGGGGTCTTATATGCTCTTTTATTAATTTGATAAAAAGAATTTAATGCTATCTGCAGCAGATCTGATTTATTCCAGAAGGGTTTGATACAGTCTTAGGCAGGATCTGATTAAGATACAGAGAATGTAACTGTGCCTAAAATCCCAGCCAGCTATGGTGGACAAATAGTTGAATTTAAGTTTTAAATTAAAAGAAAAGTGTAGATGACTTGATTGTGGAGAAATTCTGAATAGTGTTTGACTCGTCTATGCAGAAAAAAATGCACTCATCCCTGCCATCTAGCTGTACAGATAGATCCTTCGTCATTAGAGTAAAAACTGCACTATCAGTTATCTCAAGTTATTCCGCCCCC
>NW_009926963.1:8054-8747 GCF_000696875.1 Nestor notabilis | reverse complement strand
CCCGCAAAGGACCTTTTATTGAAAGTACTTCACTTCCCTGAGCTCTCTAGGCAGAGAAGAGGGCCTATGACTTGATTTAGTTGTACTGGAATGCGGTTACATGGAAAAGAGTAATTTCATGGTTAAAGCTTTATACATGCCTTCTTTTGCAGGCTGTAGATCCAAGATGGGTGCAAAATATGTATCCCTGAAATTACAGATCTTCTGTTTTGATACAGAAGGATAGAGCTGGTAACATAAAAGGAATAATTAACTGTGCCATTTCAATTTTCCCTGTATTCTGAATATCCTTTTTGTTTTGTTTTGAAGAGTTTCCTTAAGATTTTGTTAAGCCATGTTATAGCAGCTTTAATACTGAGTATGACTGAGTATTGTTCATCTCTGTCTTTCGTGCCATATGCGCCTTTTCAGCACTTACTACAACCTGTTAGGCTTAAAAGAACAGCTGCCTTTATGTCACATGATGAAATCTTCATGTGATTGTTAGTTATCTATCAGTAATTCTAATTATTAGATCTTACATTACCGTAATGTTAACACAACCATCATGTACACTACTGAGCCACCAATAATGACATTTCTGGTGAATGACAAATACGTAGTCGTGAAATGTCCTTAGGTCATGTTTAAGAAAGTGACCTTTAGGAATCCCTTCTTTCTTGGAATCATACAATTAACTTAATGAAGAAGGGC
>NW_009926963.1:0-8023 GCF_000696875.1 Nestor notabilis | reverse complement strand
TCCTGCTGACAGTGTTCCCAGGTGCTGCCAAGTACTCCTGTATGCAAGGAAAAATGTCACATTCTCGGTGCTGGTCAATGTCCACCCTACTGATGTGTTGAATTGACATCTTCCAGCATGTGAAATCTGACAGAGCTATTATGAATGTGTAAATATGTGGTCTTCAGACAAGAAAGCTATGGTAAATTTTTGTGATTCTAAACAAACACCATGGAGAAGCAAACACATGTGCTTGCATGGTATTTTAACTCAAAGTTTAATGGATGAAATGTATCTAGGATTCGTCCTGATAGTGTTCATAGTTTCTTATCTTTTATGAGACAATTTTTAGATTTAAAAATACGTACTATAACATTCTGAATAAATAGGTAGCAAATTGTTTTAAAAGTTTTATTAATTTTCTCATTGATTTATTTTATAGTTGCTTTTGACATATGAAGTCTCTTAAAGGAAACTTGCATAAAATTAGACTTACTGCTTTTTCTGGTTGATTAAAATACTTTTAACATCTGTATGACTACCATGAAATTCTGTGGATGCTAGTGTCTTCCAAACTGTTCTGAGAAAGAGTAACTTTTGTTGTGTTTTTTCTTAAACATTAAAATTGTACTTTAAGCAAGCAAGCAACTTAGTTACAGTAAAATGTTTATTCTGCACTTTTATCAAGTGTTTTTAGGAGTTCATCTGTGATCTAAGCAGTTAGAGCAAAAAACAGAGATAGAAAAATGCTATGCAATTGTAGTAAATGTGACAAAGTATAATGTATAGCTAATAAGAAACTTTATGATATACTAACTATAATTGATTCCAGTGATTTGTCTGTTAAAGCCAATGCAAATAATTGTAACATCTGTCAAAAACCAACCACTAGCATAAAAACCTTTTAACATTTTGCACTTAATAAACTATTTTATACATAAACTACCTTATTGTTTATATTAAAAACTAAAAAATATTCAGTCTGTTCCAGCCATTCTAACAAGAACTTTAATAAGTAGACATTGCATAAAAATGACACAATCCAGCAGTTATTTGGTAAGGCCAGCATAATCATAAATTTACCATCCATGCTTTTCCAAAAATACTAACCCATATTGTTCTCCCTGGACCTGTTGCAGGGATGACTAATCCAGCTGCTGAGGTCTCCCTTTATGTGTTTGATGGAACACTTGGCTTGCTAGACTACAGCTGTGTGTTTATGTGCAGTGCACACCTGCAGAGGCCTGACAAATAGCTGTAGTATGCAGAGTATACAAAATTACCCTGGCAGTGCTGCAAATAAGGAAGTTTCTGTTTTGAAGTCCATATGTGTGTGAGCTCGAGATGCCAGCTGGGGTATTTATGTTGCATTGCACAGATGTAAAACTGCCAACTGATTTTATACCAAATAAAGGCTAATCTTTTTATACATACTTGGTGTCAGAGTTATGAAGTGGTACATAAGAATGTTCTCACGACTTAGCTCTTTTAAAATAAAAGCTGATGTTAAAAATGCTCAGACTCACAATATGCATAGAGGCTAAAGATATGTACTTTATTTACTTAGTTATCTGCTATAGCACGGTATCTTAAGGGTTTTATTATTAGTGATGTATAGTTATTAGCTGCACATAATCAGGGCTTGATTTATTGTATGCATATACACTGTACTATATATCCTTTTTTCGAGGTCACTTCAGCTCAGTATTGAATCCAGTTTATGGGTTCTGAAATGTGAAAGCCCAATTTATATAGCTACTTTACTTGAAAGCTTAGCTTTTCTGTTTTCAAATGTGTTTAAGTGATAACTTTTCATCAAATTTAATACATATTTTGAAAATTGTTTGTAGACCTTGTTTGTGAAGATACTTTTAAAAGTAACATTTGCCTTTAAATACTTAAAATGGAAGCACTAATTTCATTTGCTAAAAATAACAAATAGCACAGATACGCGTTGATTATTTGATCATTTCAGTCAGTACCTTCACTTTTAGTATGAACTAGTTGCAAAGAAAACAAGGTGAAATGAATTGTTTGTTTTCATTCTTCACTTCATATACTTAAATGCTGCGTACTTCGTGCTTTTTAAAAGCATAAAAGGAAGGCTTAGGAAAGAAAGGGTTAATGCGCAGATATGAAAGTGAACAGTTTCTGTGCTTCTGAGTGCAGGCTTTGGAGGTTCCTTAAGCACTTAGTTACATTTTTAGGCTTAAGATGCTTTCTCTTCAATTACTATTTTTTATCGTATTACTACGTCAAGTAATTTTACTGATGTTTTTAATTTGTTGGGGTTTTTGGTTTTTTTGTTTTTGTTTTTGTTTTTTTTTTTCTGGGCTGCTCGAACATTTGAAGATGTGTAGAATTCTGCTTTGGCTTACTCTGTCACAATGTATACTTGAAACACATTTATGCTAAATATGTAAGAACAAAGGAAATGGGAGCAGCATTGAAGTATATCACTATAGAATATGCTCCAAAGGATTTAGGAATTTATTTTGCTAAATGTAATTGTACAGCTTAGAAATGACTGGCCATCACACACAGCTCCCCTGTCTGGTGGAGCTTTTTTAAACCAAAAGAATTTCATACATACACACGTGCATGGACAGGCTCACCCTGAGATAGCAGTCCTGGGTTTTCTGAGCTTAAAATTAACATCTGCAAATATCCCCTAGAAGCTCAAATGTTATCCAGGTTTACAAGGTTCAGAAATAAAATTTCATGCTTACTGAATTTTAGAGCAGAAGTTCAGGTGTTACTATTAGCTGAAGAGGTAGTGATGTTCTGCAACTGGAAGGAAGAGTTGAACTGAATCCTCAAAATAGACATGTCTCCCTGACTAATGTAAAAGAGTGAGAGTGCCTGTGGGATGCTCAAACTACCATTAAATGCTGAGAACCAGTCTATATAGCAGAGGATGCTGGGAAACAATACAAAATGCCCAATCTGAGTGAAAAATTGAAACATTTCAAAAGAAGTTGCTTCTGCTAGGTGAGTATAGGAAGTATTAATTGTTGTTGTATCCTCTATTTAGGAAGTGTATTTAAGACCAAAAAAGCAGAATTCTATTGGTTTGTGAGGAAATATGTTGCAAAGATGGTTTAGTTATTTTGTGTCAGGGCCAGCTCCCTTATAGAAGGATATCACTTCAAACAGATTGCCGCCACTGCAGGTTGCAAACACACAATTGAAGGCTTCTAGTTTTCAAGTCATGCACAGATGTCTTTCAATAAGTTTAGCCAGTAATTTCTTCAAATTGCTCAGTTTATCAGCAGCACATGTCATCAATCCTGGAGTAGTTGCTCAAGTCAAACTACAGAATCCTTAGCTTACAGACACAGCTGCAAACAGGTGAACAGGCAGAAAGTAATTTGTGCAGCTTGGTGGCTGTCAGACAAAAGACAGACAATCTGTGTTTAAAACAGATTGCAGGCCTTGCATGAGCCAGACAAAAGGGATTTCTACAACTGCAAATAATTCCAAGGTTAACATATTTTCCTTTCTGCCATTAGGTGATTTGTTAAAATTGGAAACAATGAGCATTATAAATCTACACAGAAACTGGAGATAAGATGAAAGAGAAAAAAGATTGCTAAATAAGTTTACATCCTTCTGTTGAAAAGCATACAACTGGCATTCATATAGGCCTCCTTTTATGAACTAAGCTGAGCTATAATACTTATAAGGACATTCAGTGCATATTTGAAATTATGGTAAGGACGTCTAATTGGCAAAAGAAACAACATTGTAGAAAGAGTAAGTTTATAGTAATGCTCCTCTGTATTAAAAAGCTGACTTTTTTCTTCTTTTCAAATTCTCCTTTGGATATCATTCTAAGATACTGTGAAGATTTATCAGGATTTCATTTTAACTTTGAAGTCCTCTGTTCCTCAGATGTTTTAATAGTCAGTAGATTTACCAAGATTTACTGTACTAAGTATATTGGAGTTAAAATTTGTAACAAACAAGCTTGCTGTAGTGCTAACCTAATTACAGTAAGTTATAAAACATGTACTTCTCCAATCACGACATTACTTCTTCAAATGTGTGGCTGTAGAATATCTCTTCCTTCCACTTCTCATGGGGTCTGTAAACTTGCCTTGACCTCAAAACTTCTTCTGCAGCGTTCCATGAGGTACTAATCAAGCTAATGTTCATGGGGCTCGAACCCTTTCTTCCTGTTTAGTTCAGTGAGTAAGTACTTATGTGCAATAATATTGACAGGTAATTCTATGCTTAGTTTAAGTTGGTTTGGCAAATATATTTTCCATGTTATTTAAAACTTAACAACATAGAGATATGTGTGTGAAAGAAGACGCAAAGAGCAACTGCCTATTTAGGGTAGCAGCTGGTTTTGTGAAGGTATGATTTTGTGTGTAGAGAATAAACCAGTCTGCTAAAGGCACTGCTTGAGATACATTGAAATTGATGCACTTTCTTAGTGTAATATAGTAATACGTATTGCAATGAATTCATGAATACAATTATATGACTCATTAATTGTGCAAAAGTGTTTATAAAAATTATTTAAATTGACCTGTCAAAATTCACTATTGTTTTTTAAATGGAAAACAGGAGCTTACTTAAAAATAATATATTTTTCGTTACATGATCATGCCTAAATTACATAGTCAAGTCCAATATGAATGTTGTTGTAATTGAAGAACACTACTATTAGGCTATTGCAAGTATCTACTTTTATCAAAATACAGTACTAAAGAATTCTGCAGGGAAACCTTATGATTGAGGGCAAGTTGAAGAATTTCTTAAGTTTATAAGGACGTAAGTCACAAGCGTGTGCTTTTATAAGCTATATATACAGCATTATCCTTCTTCATGCTTTTTTTGCCAAAATGCTGCTTCTGAGATTAAATTTCATTATTACTTATTATTAATTTGGATTTAGATTTTCTTCTTTCTTACGTGTTAATAGACAGTAAGATTTCTTAAAACTCCAAAATTAATTATACTAATGGAGATTTTTGATTCTTTGGACAGGGAAGATAATGTATTAGCTTTTTTTCCATAATGCTTGACAGTGTGTGTGTTGGTTGTGCAGGGTGTATGCTGTAGATTTTAGCCTGACATTCTTACGGTGTTAGCATGTATGGGCTTCATGTATTCACTGTGAAGGTGAGATCATCATCTTTAGAGGATGGTTTTAATTTGTGTTGGTGAATCAAGTGGATACTGTATTTAAGGAGGGGAAAAAAGTATACTCATGCAGGTTGCTGTCTGCAGTCCAAATTGCTGATCAGAGAGTCTTTATACACATCGGTAATGTGCTGCGCAATATAAGCTGAAATATATTCCACAAGGGAGGAAAACGGAATAGGTTACATACGCTGTTCCTAAGTGCAATGAATATAAAACTCCATTACTCACTTTAAGCAGGTGCTTTTTATATGAGGCTTTAAAGAAATATAAAACTGCTGGTGAAATGATTGGTTTGTACAGACACGACTTAACTTCCAGTACTTTGACCAGATAAAGAGGCTAAAAATATTTCTACAAACATTTCTTTAATGATTTCAAGGATTAAAGGTTAATATCCTCCTAGTGTAAGAAACTGCCATTCCAGACACTAACTGTACTGTTTCTCTCAAAGTCCTCAGTAGTTGCATAGAATATTTAAAAGAAAACATAAACACTTTTGTTAAAATTAGAGCATTGTGTTTATAAGTTTTTATCCTAAACAGTGTATATTGAAATTGCTGGGAGGAGCACAGCAATATAAAAGAAATGCAGTGAAATATAGAAAACTGATTAAGAATGTTACTCCAGTTAGAAAGAAAACTTATCTTTAAAGAAAGTGAAATATTGTCATCTGTGCATGTGGAAAACTCTGTGTGAAGGGGTAGCTTCAGATCTTTTCTAGTCTTTAAAACAGCATATATTGTCTGAGAAAGAAAATCATGGGTAGACTGTTCAAGATAATACTGGTTTACAGTATTTTAATCTTTTTCCATGTAATCTGTATCATGTTTTACTTAGCCACCTTGTCTGAATTACTATCTTCCTCCCATTTCCTACTCCTTTATAGTCAGTATCCCCAGCAGCAACCTCTACTGTCCATCTTTTAACCATGTGACTGCTGGTTTTCTTCACCTCCCACCTGAAAGATGTTAGTGTTCTCTTTTGCTTCCCCCACCATCCTCAGCAACTCAGGAAATAAAACTGTTGATTATACCTTAGATGTTCTTTATTACTTTTGATAATACTGTTACTGAACACATCTGCCCTTCTTTTGAATTTTTATAAACCTTTGCAGTTTCTTCTAAAGAATGACTATGTTCATCCTCTAAAATCCTCAATTTGTTGACCTTTTTACTACTCCATAACTGTTCTGTTCTAAATGCAATTAATCTCAAATTGAGCTTGTGAGAGATTTCAGTCATTAGATATTCTGTTTGACAGCAAGCGGGTGACCAGGTGTCATGTGTGTTACAGGGAAGCTCACAACCATGTGGATGAGATCTGGCATTTCTTTTCTCCTTTATAGTAGTTATGTTACATAGCACTGTAAGGTTTGAATCTGCTTTGCTGAATGAAGCTTTTTAAAGGTGAAGGAATACAAACTTTTAGGAAACCAGGCTTTATTAGTTTCATAGTTGCCAAATAGCATATTTAAATAGATGCATCTTAGAGAAATGAGCTTCACAGTTGAAACAGGTGATGAGATTTGAGACGACCTGTGGTTCCTCTAAGGCTATTCTTTCAACCTACATTTTGCTGTCCTAGAAAGCTGTAGATGTCGGTTTTCTCTAGTTGCTACATGCCATTTTACTAAGCAAGTTGCAAAATGCAGGCTTTATTCCAGAGCCTAAGATGTATTGCAACTTATGCTCATTATATTTGAAGATAAGGCATTTGAACTGGTACTGGATTGAACTTGAACTAGACTCAATAGAATCTCAGGACAGAAAATGCAGCTCAAGTTTTTTGTGATTTTGTTACCATATAGTAATGAGAAAAAGTGTTTTAATGTATTTCATGCGTTGACTTTTTGCATGACCTGTGGAACTTATCCTTAAATACAGCAAAACTACTGTATTTGAGAGGGATAGAAGACTTCTACAACTAAGATGGAAGCAACCAATTGTGAGTGCATGCCTCCAACCAAAGGGTGTATTGCTAGGGGTGGAAACTGTAAGCTCTTCCCTCTGTCCATCTGTCTGTCTTTTTCAGGATCTTGTTTCAAATGCTTTATGGTAAAAGTTTCTCAAGTTCTTATTTGTCTGTATTGTGGAAGCATTTGCAGCTATGTCACTTCTAGCATTTATCTCCTGACAATGTATAACATAAGGATTGATAGGCCATGCGTTTTGAGTTAGAAATTCAGATTCTGATGTTTTTTTCAATGTTTTCTTGGGAGTCAAAAGTTATTTTAATGCATTAACTTGGGCTTCTACCATTTGTCTCAAATGATACTGCGGTATCCAAAATGCAGCTGTTGAATTATGCAGAAAGGAAAATCAATCCTTTTCTTCTTTATGAACCTCTGTTTACAAGAGCAGGAACAGTGCCACTAAAGCCACTTTAATCCTGTGTCCTGACCAGTATCATGTTGTTAGATCTAAAATAATAGCTTCAATTAGGAATGCTTATAATTGGGAATGCCTAAATGGCCTGAGTGTTAGCAATAATAAGGTTAACAATAATAAGTTGCCCAAACCTACAATTTTCACAGTAAGGTTTTAGAGATCTTTGCAAAACTATGTATGTTTAAAGGTGGGAAGGTGGTATTCCTTCTCTGAATGTTGGCTACCCGGATCAAAAGGAGCAGTAATCAAACTATACATGGATTGCATTTCTGTACCCTGCCCTGAGAATGGTTAAGGATGGTCCTTGTCCTTTTGATAGGTTGTGGTTGTAGGTCCATCAGTGTTTGCTGGCTGGCTTTAGTGTGCTGGGTAAAGGGAGTTTTGAACCATTTCCCAGCTCTGTTGTATTTTAAGAAAAGTTGTTCTGGTCTCGTTGTGGCTATTTTTTGTGGGTTTTGTTTGTTTGGTATGTCTGTGTCCTGTTCCCCCTCCCCTTCACC
>NW_009926962.1:32564-37437 GCF_000696875.1 Nestor notabilis | reverse complement strand
GGCCGACAGACAGCAGAGCGGTTGTCCGCTGCCGAGCACCGCTCCGCCGGTATGTCGAGGAACTTGCTAGAACTGAGTTTGACAATGAAGCGGTAGCGCGGCCCGCCTGCCCGGCCCGCCGCTGCCAAGGTAAGTTTTGTGCTGAGCAGCGGGCGCGGGTAGCGCCCCGCAGCACCCTGCACTTGAACGGGAAGGGCCCGGCTTCGGCTTTCCAAATGCAGCCTTCTTCCTCCCTCGCACGGTGTTTGCTGTGATGTTGCCCGCCTTTCTGCAAAGGACGCACAGCGACCGGTACGGCTCGCAGCAGGGGATGTAGCAAAAGTGGTACTTGCAAGTAATTCTGTAGTGATTGATGGGAAAATGGGGTACAGGGCGCCTCAAAATATGTCTTGACAGGAAGAGTAAATGCTGCTTTTTCCTGTTTTATTTAACTACACTTTATAAAAAGCATTTATAGTTATTTGAACAGTTCAGCTGTTATTCACAAATTGTTATAATGAGCAGCTACATACTTTAAAATACCACTTAATCAGTGCAGTGCTTTAAAGGAGACAGGGATGCTGGAGACAGCATCCAGTTGTGATTAGAAATCCTGTGATTAAAATACACTAAGAATAACTTGGAAGCTATTGTGCTGCTCTGTTACTGTGAAAGAGCCTTTGCACTAAAACTGAAAGATTAAGAGGGCTGTATTTTGTCTTGGTGCACGCGGAACGTTTCATCTGCAGCCAACTCTTTACGTCATGTTGGTGCTTGTTGTGGGCTGTTCTGTAGAGCATCTCGAGCACACCTGCTAATCTCTGCAAAGCAAGACTCTATCTTGGCCATGTTTAGAGCTAAGCTGGAAGTGTGAGAGTTGGGTGGGTTTAGAGAGGAAAGGGTTCACTTGGATGAAGGCATGCTAGTGTAACTTTCAAGGCTGCCACAGGGTTCCTTAGCAGGATGTCAGAAGCTTTCACCTGCACACACTGAAGGGAAAAAACGCAGTTTTAGTTAGGAAAGTGCCTTTTCTAGGCAAGTTAATGCTCTTGGGGTCCAAAGTTTTGTTGGTTTTTGTTGAAGGCTTTGGGTTTGCCTTTTTTTTTTTCCTCTTTTTTTCTCTCTCTCTCTTTTTTTTTTTTTTTTTTAGCTGAACTTCTAACCTCTTTCTAGACTAGACATGACATGCCCTGTTCTTAGTGCCAAAGAGAAGCAGAAAAAAAGCTCTCTTCTCCAAAAGTTGGGCTTTGGATTCGGTAAAAGTCATCAAAATAACAAGAGCTGTTTCTATTGCCTGTCCTTTATTTGATGTTTCCTCTTTCTAGGTTCATTTTACAAAACAGGCCTCCCTCCCCCAGCAGGGAAAATTCCCCTGAGTTGAGTCAGTCAGTGCAACTGTGGGTTTGGGTTTTTTGTTTACTTGCATTATGTTCATGTAGCAGGTACCTGCAAAGATTTGTTGGAGAGCTGATGCAGGAACATCCGCAGTGGCATTTATTGGCAAGGATGTGTGTTAATTTGGGATCTCGTTAAAATCCTGGAAATCTGCTGTGAATGTAAAAGCCTCGGCTGGAGGATCTCAGTGGAAGTGTTAGAATGAACCCAGCTTTTTTACTTCTCCACAGTTCTGTGGGCTTCCTCTCTGTGGCAGAAGATCAGGAAGCTTCCGTCTGGAATTTATCGGGATACCTGAGGTTGTTGTGGACTTTCAGTTTTTGAAATACATGTAGTTTTTGTAGAGCTGGGTGGCTCACTTAGGAGAATTTCCAGAGGCTGCTCGTTTACCTGTCTACCTCTACATGTGTACACCTGAGCAGGAACGCATGCGGGCGGTCACTGTAGTACCTACCATGTGCTGAGTGCTGTAGAGCATTTATCCCAAAGAGCTTGCTGTGGCTGGCCTGTGGGGTGTCTTGACTGGTGGACTGAACTCTTGCCTGGCATGATGTGATGGCAGGTGCCCAAGGCCAGGGCGGAAATGGCTGGATTTGTTAGACTTTCTGGTGAGAAGGGAAGTTAAACCCTGTACAAGCTGCCTCGAGTTTGAGTTTGAAATCGACACCCCTGCGTTGCTCCCTGGGGGCTATTTAGGTAGCTTATTTCAATCTTTGAAATTGTTTGTTTTCTGACCATTATGCCCCACAGCGCTAGGAGCAGGGCTTGGTGTCTGTGTATTTTTGGTTAGCTCAGCACAACCATAGATATATCCAGATTGGGAACATGGACCTATGTTTGTAGTGTGACTTTTATGAACCATGGATGAAAATGTTATATAAACCTCTCTTTCTGTGGCGCATCTTTCTCCTTTAGTCCCTAGAAGCCTCCTTTAGAAGTTGGTATAAGGTTATGAGGGCTCTTACCTGAATAGGTTTGGTAATGTGATGTTATGCACACTCTTCAGAATGTCCAGAGCAATTTAGTAACAAAGAATTTAAAAGTTAATATTTTGTTAAGTGTGGGGGTCATTCTCGTGATATAATTTATAACCATACCCATGCTGTTCTGTCTAGGTCAGAGGTGTCATTGCTTTTAGGTTGGTGACTTCTTGCATTAGAGACAGAAACGGACTTAGCCAAAACTTGCAGTCTGATCATGCCAGCTTAATTTCTCACCACTCCCACAATTTTTGTGGGAGCCACAGCTCAGGGCTCCTGTGGGCTTCTGAATTTCTGGAGAGGGGAACCCTTCCTCTGGAATCGTGTGTTATTTCTCTGCAGATTTGAAAGTGCTTATAACACTTGAGGCTTCATGTAATTTGAGACATAAACGCAATTTTTACATTCTTTACTTAAAATGGAAACTAACAAGTTAATAATAGCTCTTATCGGGGGATATTTATGTAATGGAAGCCAACAGATGCTATTTGCATCTTGAAGAGCTGATGTATAAAATGTTATGTCAGGGCCCTGGCAGGTTCTGTGCTGGCGGAGGCTGGGTCAGGTGGGAGTGGGAGATGCTGGAGATCTGTAGTGCTTGATGGCACCTCTGAAAAGTGAGATAACTATATGAAATTTTGCATTTTAGCACGCAGCTGATTTTAGCTTAATGCTGCTATTTAAAATAAAAAGAGCAAGAGGCAATTTATATTTATCCAAGTTAAATGATCAGTTACACCGTCACTTTAAAATTACTTTTCTTTAAACTATCTTCTGACTACTACTGCACATCTGATGTTCAGAACCCCTAAAAAGTGTGTTTATAGATACTCATTTTATTGATGCTTCAACTTACTTCAGCTGTAAGATGGTATCTGGCAAAGAAGTATTAGAAGTGTGATGTGACAGCCTGGGTGTTGCCTTCTGTGGAGAGATGTCTGTGTAATTGCTAACCACCTCCCTGTTTCCCTAGGCTGTTCACTCGTTAGTATTTATTTACTTCCCAGTCACCCTTTTCTAGATGGCATCTGAACTTTTCTAGCATTTAAGATCTTGTTTCACTGTGTAGGAGACAAGGAATTTTGGGATTAGAGCACTCTGGGACGTGTGATCTTGGGCCTAATGAAATCTCCTGCGTTTGCAGAGCTGTAATACAAGCTTTACTCGGATTTAAAGAGATGGAAGAGACCCTGAGCTGTGAGCGTGGCTGCGGAGGCTCCGCTGGCACTTGTTAAGTCGCCCTGTTCAGAGGAGCAGGAGAAGGTGGGAGTATAAGCTCGTGACTGCTGCTGCTATTTGTTATAACTTTCTCCTGGATTAAACACTGGGATGCTTGCTTTAGCTTGTTAAAATTTTGCTTGAAAACGTTGGAGTGCTTTCCTTCTTTAAAGTACACCTGCGACAGCATTAGATTACAGAGCTGTGTTTCTTGCTTATTGAATTGAATGCTGAACAAAACATACCGTGTCGTTAATGCCTCCTTGTGTTTTAATTAGAGCTGTAGGGAGATGTTAAAAAACAGGTTTATACACATGCCTGACTGGTTGCTAAATTGAATATGCTTGTCATACGGTCTTCAGGGAATTATGTAGTATTTCGCTAATCTACTGTCCAGGGCTCTCCTTCTTTATCCTTTGTTTTCCCCTGTTACTCTTAAAAAAAACTTGTCAGATGTTTTCTGAGAGTCTCTCATAGCTGCTAAAAGCTCCTGACGGCGTGGTTGCCTTTGCTCAGCCTCTTGTTTGTGTCCTAGAGAGCAGTTTTGCACTTGCGCAAGTGGTTTGATGCACAGCAAGTCCAACAGCTTCCAAGGGTGAGCGCTGTGCAGGGGGTGAGTAGATGCTGGGATGCCAAAGGGAGGGGTGGCACCCTGCTTACCAGGCTGTGCAAAGCAAAACAACTGACCAGGAGCATTTATTACACATACTTATTTCTGTGTGACTGTGTTAAAGTGTTTTCCAAGCTGTGTTTTAAATTTACAGGTAGTTCTTGTTTTGGAACCTGCTGTTGGGTAGATAATCAAGAAGTGGGAGGAAAACTTCTGGATAGGACATGTCTGTGTGCTAAATGGCTTTTAACTGTGATATATAGTTTATAATGTAATACTGGATGGCTGAAATTCTTTAAATACAGAAATGACATACTCTGCTACAAATGTAAGAGAGAAGTCTTTTGCTAAAGTTACTTGGGTTGTTAGGTTGATACACTACTAGGTTGATAACATTGGTGTTCGCAGGCACTTGAAAATCATAACCAACTCTGAGCTTTCGTTCATACTACTTCAAAAATGTGAGTATTGGTTTAACAGACTGGATGATTTTTAAATAACGCTTGCTTTAAAGGGCATAAGATACTGAGAAAATTGCTAGTTTTATGCGCAAATATTTAAATCTTCCCTGTGTATCAATTATAGGAGAATAAAATGGCAGTGTTTTTGTTCTGCTACCAGATAGAAAATACAACATCTTGAACTGCTGGATACAAAAATGTGCAGGAAAAATGTGTGTCCTGTCAAGGGA
>NW_009926962.1:14617-32533 GCF_000696875.1 Nestor notabilis | reverse complement strand
AAAGAGTGTCCCTAGTGGGATTACTTGCAGTTTTTAATTCTTTGTTGTTCTGTTTTTAACTGCTTGTATTTCTTTAATATTCTTCCAGTGTTAATTTGCAAGATCTGGTTTCAAAGTGGCTGTAGAGAACTCGCTGTTGGAAATAGTGCCATATCTCACCCAGGTTTTGGCTTTAAAGAAAGAAGAAAAAAGAACAACCAACAAAAATCCCTGAAACGCCTCGTGGAGCTAAAGTACAGAGCATGAGCGTGTTAGGAATCCACACGAGAAAATGGTAGGCTCAGCAATTATCTGGTGAGGAGATGCCTCAGCAGAAGAAGAGGTAGCAGAAATACCTCTCCCTCTTTTATTAGTACTTGCAAGGGAAGAGGAGTAACAAACTCACTCCTGTTCCTGCTTTCATGCAAATAGGTTCTTTTCCCAGCAGGTAACTGACTGAAATAGTGATAACAGGTGATTACTCCGCTGTGCAATGTAAACCTTGTTAAACGTTTTTTGATAGGAAGGAGGAGAAATGCTCATTTCAAGCACAGAAAATAGTTTTTTTGTGTTTGTTTTTTCTTCCCCCAAGAACTGGTGGCGGGCAGTCTGGCAACGGAAAGGTTACCAGTCGGTCATCAACATTGCTGGGCTTTGATAGCATTAACCTTGTTGGAGGGAGTTCTAGCAGCTCTTCAGCTTAATTCCAGAGCAGTTGTGTTCTTTTACAAAAATCGAACTGACTGTCATTTAAGCAACTGAAAGGCAGATACTTAAACCTGATAATGAAGTTGCAGTCTTCCTTATGTTAGCAACATAATCATTCCCAGTGTAGCATAAAATGAGCAAGCTTAAGAAGTAAGTGAAGCATTTTGTCTGACAAATTTGAACTTGCAGTTCTGCAGCAGAATGTGCTAAGAGTGAGAGAGGAACTACAAGGTTGATCTTAATACAAGGTGCTTGTTTACGAGCAGCAATATTGGAATGGCTGTTGGCATACATGGGAAGTAAAACTCACTCCTGCTTAATGGTATTGATTCTTCTATGAGATTTTTTTTTTTTTTTTTTTTTCAAAATAGTTTGTGTTACAGAAACTAATTTCCTGCCCTGCCCTTTCTTTGGTTAGTGCTTCTTCACTTTGGAGGTCAAAAAAAGAAAAAAAAAAGGTGAAAAAACCTCTGGGGTGAAATAATTCCACATTTTTGTATGAATAAAAACAATGCAGGATGTTTTTTTTTTTTGTGCTCTTTGCAACTGGTATCCACCAATTTAGGAGATTTTGTTTTGGGTTTTGTTGTGGGGGTTTTTTCTTGTTTTTTAAAGATCTCACACTGTAGTTTCCCAGTGGCATTTTGTGAAAATTTGAGAAGTTTTTCTTTATTCGGGTATTTTTCAGGTGTTTAAGTCTGTTGAAGTTGGTAGTATCCATATTTTTGATCAAAATAAATTTTTAAACAGTTTAGCATACAAAGTGTTTACTTACCCTGGCAATTGGACATGATTTTGCCAGTGACTAGCAGGTTACATCCATGTATGCTCCTGCAATCTTGATGGAGATCTGACTTTCTGTAATCTGATCTATGTGCCTGTACAGGGGTGAAATAGCTGTGGTACAAGTGTTATCAAATAAAAAGTCTCTGGCCTGGGCTCAGTGAAAGAAGAGGAGGTTAAAAATGACTTAATGTCATTCTTAGTGTATCTGTTCTCTTTCCTCTATTACTTAAAGCTGAATTTATATGTTTCTTTGCTAGGCATGTGGTGGTGTTGTTTTTCTTCCTCTATCAATGCCATAAAATGCAAGAAGGTGGGATGCAAATTATTAGAAAGCTTGTGCTCCTGACAATCAGCTCGGTATCAGTCAGAGCCCCGTGACTCCCATTACGTGGATTAATCTGGCTTAAATGCTGTCTTAGATCTTTTGTTTGGCATCTTCTGTGTACTTGTTCTAGATTTTCAGAAGCCTCTACATGTAACAGCAAACAGGGATATGCATTAATTTATGTTGCTGAAGTCTAATAGCTTTTGCAGGTGCCATTTCATTCCCTTTTTAAGATTATCGAAAAGATTATTAAGATTATTCTGCATGTTCACTTGTGCATGCTTGACTTCCACATTTCAAACAATCCACTTCTGAGGTATGAATGGGTTAAGAGCTGGGAAAAACATCTAAAGTAAGTTAAAAAAGGCGGGGGGGGGGGGGGGAAGCCCCAAGTGCACACAACAACTTGAATGTGATTTATAGTTCCTACTTATCTCTCCCAACCATGTCTTTGATGCCTTTGTGGTCTCCAGTTGGCTGTCCCCTCTTCTTTTTGCCTTGACTTCCCAGCTTTTTCCTTGTTATTGGAGAAAACAATGTTTCTGTTGAGTGTCTCTCTGTTGTCTTGGGACCCTATAAATCAGCTAGGTCAAATTAAAATTGTCTCCTGTACCAGACTCCAGACACTATGGACTTCTGAATTATTTGTAGTTGGCCTGAAAATATTTTAGCAGACCTTTGGGCTTCGTTTGGTTGGTTGGTGGGTTTTTGTTGTTGCTGTTTTGTTTGTTAGGTTGTTTTTTTTGCTTTTGTTTTACCTTTAAATAAGATTTGTGTAGGTTTGCTGGGCCTGATAAAGAGAGGCTTTTCCCTTGTCCGGGTTTTTATGCGAGGTGTTACTTTCTGTGGCTGGTACATATGTGTGGGTTTACATATGTATAAAAGCATCATCCACTGACAAAATCAAGTTGTATTTTTTGATATTGATAGAAAATGAAGTATTCATGATATAACACTTCTCAGCGAATGGTTGTATTGGCGTGATGAGTATTTTGCTTATGTATTTAACAAAAACTTCTGTCCTCTTATTCCTGTACATATGTAAGTTGTGCTTGGTTAAGCAAGTTGAATCGGTGTGATTTTAAGCAAATACAATTGCTGATGCATGTTTTGTACTGATAATTATGCTTCAAAAGTAAATGTACTTTTAGGTATCAAGAGGAACTGCTAGAAAAACAAGACAGTGGTAAAGCATTGGCTTAGTGGGGTAACCTTCAAAACACTTAAAAGTAACCAGGATGCAGGTGTCAAATCTTTTCTAACCATTTTCTATGCTATGATTTTTTTTTTCTGCCGAGTGCTTTTTTTTCCTTTCCTCCTTGAAATAATTTTAGGGAGTCTATCTTAAGCTCATTCTATCAGGGAAACTAGTTTTTCTAGCAATTCGAAGGTGTTGCACTATTGTATAGCTGTGTTACAATGATCAGGCTGGTCATACATGTTTAATTCTGAATAAAAGGCATTAGTGTCAGCCCTTGCACAAGGCCTATGGAAGCTGAGCCTGCTTTGCACCTGTACGAGACTTCTTTGGCCATAATACAGCATCTTAAATCTGTGACTTTGAGGTTTTTGAGGCCACATTAGGGTTTGCTGTACTACCTCTGCCTGTTCATAGCCTCTTACAGGCTTGTAGAGATAAAATCAGTCAGAATTGTGGGTTTAACTGCATGATGACAATTCTCAAAGGAGAAAAAGCTCAGCTCCTATATTTACTTTCGCTGTTGAGCTTTCCAGGACTGACAGGATTATAGCAGGATTATAGGAGGTTTTGTGCTCCAGGTAAGCAGAAGTGATGCAAAACTCTTGAGGAGCAAACCTATTAAAGCAAGTTGTCTTTTCTTTATTTTTATTCCTCTTCACCCTGGAGGGTATAATGGGGTTTGGCAAGTGTAGCACAGGAGGCATTGGTGCTGTTTGTATGCCCAAAGTGCAGATGTACCAGTGTGCTGTGAGGGGCCTCAGAACTTGTGGGGACCTCTTCATACAACCCATCCATGCTGATGCGAGTGGCAGTCTCTCTCTGTCTGGTTTAACCCCTTGCTAAGCAATGTCAAAAGCTTGGCCTCTGCAAACATGGTAGCTTTATATAGCAGAAATAAACTACAAGAAATCATAAAGGTCTGTGTATTTATAGACAATTTTATTAAAGGTCACATTTTTATTTTTGACAGTCAGCTCTTCTGGCAGGGGATGCTTTTAAGCGAGTAGTTCTCTTGCATTGCAACTTGATTTTGCAAACTCCCACCCTTCCCCAACATATTTGCATCAGGAAACTTTGAGAAGAAAAAAAAAAACCTCAGTTTTGTTGCTTGAGAGTTCTGCTCACAAATTTATCGGATAAATGCTTTGCTAATTTCTGGCTTTGTTTTGGCACTGACTTTAGTTCCTGTTGACTCCATCAAGGCCAAAATTTCCTTGCTCGTTTCTCAGAGCTTATCATGTGTTTTGTCTGACTGAGCGGGAATGGCTTTGGGAAAGGATTAGTAGTTGACACAGGTTTCATTTTCATAGCAGTGAAAAAACATCAACTCTTTCTGACCATATAGGATCATTGTCAAGGAAGAAGTAATTTTTGGTTACTGCTGTGGAATTTGCAGCCACAAAGGATGAAGTTGACGAAATCTTGTTTACTGTGTTTTTGTGTCTGCTGCTTCATTAATTGTCATTTGATTGTGCTCCAAGTCTTGTGTTTTGCGGTCTAAGTGCAAAGCTTGGGTACTTTATTTATTTATGGAGTTTCTTTGCAGGGGGAAGTGGCAATCTGAGTGCTAGTGTGATGATCAGATGTCTGACCAAGAAAGAACAAGGGGCCTTTCCTTGTGAAATCTCACAAATACCAATGTATCGAGTTTGAAGGATGTTGAAAGTACTCTAAATGATTGTGATGAGCAAGTGAAGTTACTTGAAATGAAGCAACTGTGTTGCTTTTCTCTTGCCTTTCCTTTTGTTTCTCTGGAAACTGACTATCATTCAGTGAAGTACTGACTAAATGTTTTGATAGGAGGTGATCTGTTTGAGGGTGACTTTTCTGTGGCCACTGAGACTGCCTTCAAGGCCAGGAATACACAGTATATCCACTGTTTACTCAAATTCCTTGTAGCCACAGCAGTTATAGAAACTTGAAAATGACTGTTCTGTAAGTCTGTATGAACCTCTCTGTTGTATGTTAGTCAGCATTATAACTTAATGTAGCCAGAAGAGGAAGCACAGTCTTTTCTTGACTACTGTCATCCAACTATGATACAACTTTCCTCCCGTAATCCAGATGTAAATTATTCTTAATCTTTTCTTGAAATTAACTGATGTGAGCCAGTTGTGGGTGGGTTTGGTTTTGGTGGGTGGTTTTTTTGTGTGGTTTTTCTTTTCTTTTCTTTTTTTTCCCTTACTTGCATTGACCACGATAGGAACAGAGGCTCAGCAGGCTCATTTGGATTATAAAAGCTGGTGGTGGCTTCAGGCGTGAGCTCTTCCTCACCAACAACTGGTGACCATCCCGCACGTAAGTGGTCAGAGCTAAATGGCACAGGAAAAGCTTGAACAGGCTGGGCTTCCATCAGAGCAGTGGGGATGACCGTGGGTACTTGCATGCTCCAGGCAGCAGCAGCAGAGTCCTGCAAGGGAAAGGGGCTTGGGTAGCTGGGCTTGGTAGGTAGCAGGCATTGGGGCTGAATCTTGGTGGACAGAGAAGGAGGGCTGAGAAGGCAAGGTGCAGAATGTGGGATGGCCTTTGCATGTGTGGCAACCGTTGAAGCCTTATGCAATGCTGAACTGGATGTCTGAAGAGTGCATGTGAGGAGAGGAGGAAGAAAGGTCCAAGCATTGATCTGATTCCTGAAGGTATCTGTTTACAGGGCTGCAAGTCAGCAGTTGAATCTGCGAGAGGAGAGATTTCTGGCATTATTCCCTCTTCGGTGTGTGAGCTGGCTGACCTGAATGTGCTGGGCACTTTGAGTCCCGTCTTAAAGACCTTTTCATTTGCTGCGTGGGGAGTTAAATAAAACCTTATAGGGTTTGTTGTTTCTTGTTTCAGAGATGTAACTTGAAGGCATTGAAATGCATAGTTTGATATTACTTCAGCCTGAAGTCTAAATCTGGCCCTTCATCTTTTATATTATCAGTGTGTGGAGGATCCAGCAAGAAACAGTGATGCTGCTTTTAGCATTTGTGATTCTCATGCGTGTAGTGGGGTCATGGGACTTGCTGCAAAGTGTATGAGAATGGCAAGGCTGTGCCATCAGAAACATAACATCTGTTACCATACTTTAGAGGTTCTCACACTTGGTGAATAGTTTTGTTTTTTATTTTTAAGATCTCCACTAAAGATATACATAACTGTGCACAGATATGGTTGCATTAAATTATGGAAATTATCTATGGGAAGAGATGCTTCTAGGTCATCTAGGTCATTGCTTCTGAAATGTTCCCTTAGACCTCCCTTCAGAGTACAACATGAAGTAGCTGTCACTCAGCTCTAGGAAATGCACACAAACACATCTGTTTAGGACAGGATGTACTAGTCGAACAAGGTGGGCTGACAGTTAAAATCCAACTGGCCAACATGTGGCTGTGTCTAACAGTGAAACATGTTCCCTTTCCTCAAGAACTGGGTTTATTTTTGTGGTTCCAGATCCTCCTAAATAGCCTGGTTTTGCTGGTCAGTGGCTCAAAGCCCTGTTCTCCAGCTCCTGGTGGTAAGTAGCACCAAACTGTATTTGACCTGGCCTTGAACACTGCCAGGGATGGGGCAGCCACAGCTTCTCTGGGCAACTTGTGCCAGTGCCTTAGCACCCTCATAGTGAAGAATTTCTTCCTAATATCTAATCTAAATCTCCCCTCTTTCAGTTTAAAACCATTACTCTCTATATCCCTCAGTCTCTGATGTAGGGAGGAGAGACGTAAGGGTGGAACAGCAACTTGGTATTGCTTTGCTCTTGCCAACATGCAGCGATACGCACGTGTGCTGTGCAGTAGCTGATGAACAGTACTTGCTGCTCCACAGCAACATGTCTGCATGGCTAGGTGCAGTCCTGGGTGCAGAAAGGCCAAACAAACCACTTTGTGCAGTCCTTCTCTTTATACTCGGGTCCCATTTGTTGTTGTCTTGCCCTCAGGCTGGTTTGAGGAATGCTGAGCTGGAGCATGTTGTCTTGGCAGCGCAACTACCAGGACTCTTGTCCAATCTTTGTTTAAACGTCAAAAGCTGCAGCCTCCAACCCTTCCCCTGGGGATATGGACCAGCAGTTCTGACTGTCAGCGTGTTTCCTTGACGCTAAGCCTAAAGTTTTGGGTTTCGGTTTGGTGGTTTTGTGTTTTGTTAGTTTGGTCTTTTCTCCCCTCAGATTTATCCCATTACCTCTGATCTTTTACAGACCCATGCCTACCATGTTTCACTAATGTTAATATTCTACTGGTGCATGAAGACTATAAACAACTTTGCATGCACCTTAGGTGGTTTAAATTAAATCTCATGTGTATGTGGGTCTTGGTAGCTTTTCCCTATAAGGGCAGTTGTTTCAGCCCCTGACTTGCTTTTTTGCATGCATATATTAATTATATTGTGTAACAAGTAATTTCAAGCAAGTAATAAGAAGTTTTGAGTATTTTACAGAGTGGCTGACATTACACATGCACTGAATAACTGCTGCATTGGGTCACCATCCGGGTGCCCAGGGGACCAGGACTTCAGAGCATTTCATAAAATGGCTTGATGTTACTTGTTAGTTGCCTTATGAAACCTCTCCTTCTAGACATCCTGCTGCATTGTTTGTCTGAAGTGGGGTAAGCCGCTGTGGGAAGTTGTTTTCCCAGCAAATTTGAATTGGTTCCTGGAATTATTAAGTCACTGGTTGTTATTAAGAATAGGTTTGTTGCTGTGTAAAGGTGTAATTGAAACACTTTTGTGACAGTGGAAGAAAGTGAAGGTGCTAGAGAGTTGCAGGCTTTGCTAGCTGCTTTCCGCATCTGTAACCTGCCTTAAGGTGAGATGGGTTATCTTTAGATTTTTACAATAAGATTGTGAATTTGTACTGAACTACAAGCAAAAATCCGACCCTGTCTGTTATGAATACTTCATAAGGATTTTAGATGACTGTTCTTAAAGCTTAGTGACTTTCTTTTCTAGTGCCCATAGAATAAGTATTGTCTGGAATTCTGTTCAGTTAAATACAATGGCTACTGTTTTGGTATTTGGATTCTTGTTCCTGTTACGATTTTTCTAGAAAGAATACCATTACCTTCCTGCTTCATACTATAATGTATTTATAAATCTCAAACTACCGGCTTTATTTCCCATGCTGTCCTGGCAGTATTAAAATCTTCATGTGTGTTTTTAAGAGATTTGTGTATACTGGCAGTCCATGGGAGCCGAGTACATGTGTTGGATAGCTGAAACAGTCTGTAGGAAAATTGGATGATAAATAACAATAATTTTCTAGTACCTTTCCCACAGAAACAGTTGTTATATCTGTGGGATTATTTATTGTGAAGGAGACATGAAGCATCACAAGACCAGCTTTCTGATTCAGTCATGAAAGTTCATTTGTGAGGTAAGAATTGCACAGGAGGTGATGCAAATTATCAGACAATGCACATTACCAGGATCAAGCTAAGGAAAAATGGATTAGGTGAAATGCTCATAGGAATGTTTGCAGTTGCTTAGAAAAAGGAAAGGATAGTTGCTAATTAGTTTGAAACAAGACAGGTGAATGTGGTGAGATTTCAGTGGTCCTTACTAGGTCCAGTGTTAATTAATATTTGCCATTAATGATGTGGGTAAAGGAATGAAGACTGCTCATTAAATACCCAGATGAAACTGAATGGAGCTGTGTGTCTATTTGAGAAGATGCTTTGAATTTATAGTTATGCAACATATGGAGAAGGAGTCTGGAAGGAGGAGTTGAATGGGGCTGAGCAGGGGGCTGAGGGATAGCTCTGTGACAGGAGGGTCTGGCTGTACACTGGCAGACTGGGAGCGATGGGCCCAATAGCAGGAAGTGCTCATAGCCAGGACATGAGGCAGCAGTTACGCTGTTGCAAAAGCAGCCAGACTGGAGTTTGCACATAGAATTATTGTATGTGACTTGCAAGAAGGTAAACGATGTTTTTCTGTAGTAAGGGAAGAGTGTTTTACGTCTAGGGAAGGGTTCAGATGGAAGACTTCACTCAAATTTGGGCATCGTAACCTCGCAGTGGTTTTGTGCACCAGCCTGAGATAGGGTGATGGAGAGTGGCAACTAGAAAGCTCAGAAACATAGAAAACGTGCTATGAGCAGAGGGTGAAAAATGGGGGTTTATTTAGTCTGGAGAAAAGATGTACTAAGGAAAGAGTTGAGCATAGTGTTCAAGCATGAAGTTAACTGTATAAAGAGGAAAGGGATGGTATCTTCAGGGTCCAGTGCAAAGAGAGACTTGGTAAAAAGGCTTGAGCCCTGTCAAGGGCAATGTGTGCTGTAAGCGCTGGGACATGCTTTCTGGCAGTGGAAGGGGCATGTCTGGAGAGTCTGCGGAGCCTCTGCTATGCACAGTCTGAGCTCTTGGTCCCGTCTGGCTGCCCTTTTCCAGCACACTGGCAGATCTTCTCTCCTGCGCCCATCTCGTCTTGAAAATGGCAGTGCAGCGTGTGGGACGGTTAAGGAGAGGAGCACGAAGCACTGTTTTCAACCAGCATAATTCTTGTTTTGGAGGCTTGGCTGTTGGCAAGTACTATGGTAAATTATGGAGGGTATGATAATGTAACAGTAGTGATAACTGCAAAAATAGGTCTTTGTTCCAAATGGCTTTCTGTTGCTAAAAGTTGTATTTTAAGAAATAAATCTTCCTGGTGCTTTTTCCCCTGGTGACGCTTAGTTTCCAGGCAGTATTTATGAAAAGCTACTGTGCATTTCCAAGTTTGGTTGTTGTTTTTTTTTTTTTTTTTTTTTTTCCCCTGTGTCTACATTGTCCTTTAGTTCCTCTGATTCATTTTTTTCCCTTTTCTGTTTCTCCATGCCAGTTTCTAGTGCTGCCCTGATGCTTTTTCAGATGCACCCAGGGAGGAGAAATTTGGAGTCTGTTGGCACAGTGCGTGCAGAGAGGAGGGCGAGTGTCTCCTGTGCATTCCTTACCCTGCTCCTGAACCTGCTTCTGGTGGGGGGAGGTTTGGGGAGTTGGCTGCCTTCTAGGCTGCAGAGCACTCTTCTGTTTCTTGTTTTTCACCTGCTAGGGAAGAGTTCCCTGCTCAGTAATTTGAAGTGATTTAGTTTAATGTTTCAGAACCGATATGTTAAGACTGGTTTTCAAAAATATGAAAAAAGAGAGGAATGGTAATTTGTAATGTCAGTAATATCTTTCATGCTGTTTTATATATATATACATGGTTGTGAAATAAATAAAGTTGGGACTGAAGATCGTGACTGTATAGTGTAAGGGTTAGAGAAAGAAAAGATTTTTAGTTGAACCTTTTGGTATTTCAGAGTTCATCTTGGCATTTAACTGAGCAAACAAATGTGTTTTTAGTGAAGAGTTCAAAAATATATTAGTTTTGTGGTTCAGCTGGGAGGCAAAAGCTGTGGTTTTGTTCACACTTAAAAGTTGTAGGCTCTGTTGCATTTTAATGGTGCCATTTGAGCTGCCACGATCAGGGCTTTGCTTGTGTTTCTATGGAAAACTTGCATTAAAGGGCTTCAGTTGGGACTCTAAAGAATTAGCCCTTAATGAAACATCTCATAAGAAGAGTTTGTTCGAAGTCATGTTTGAAAATTTGATCCAGCTACTTACTCATATTTTACTTTATCTCTTCTGTTGCCCTCCCTTCCCCAGTGCATTTTGTGGGTGAGGTTCTCAGCATTTCTTAGCTGGAGGGCAGAAACAGTATTAGCACCAGGGTTTTGCGGCAGAGCAGCAGTGGGCTTTTAACGCAAGTCCCTTGGGTCACCACCACTTGCTGCGTTGTGTGTCAGCTCAGCAAACCATGTTTCTGCTGCACATGAGCTGGGTCCCTCTGGATGGAGACTAGAGGCTCCCATCAGTGCCAAGTGCACATTGTTGCCTGCTCACGGACCCTGTGGATCGCTTCAGGCCATATGTGTGGTGGTGGCGGCAGCAGTGGTGTGTATCTGCTTATCTCCAGTTAAAAACTCGACCCACATGGTGTGATTCATGTTTTGGCAACCTTGGCTGTGGTATTGCTTTGATCTACAGATCTTCTTGCATTGCTCAGAATTAATTGCTTAATGGGGGGTATAGCCAGAGACTGTCAAGGAGATGGGAAGAGGAAATTGGGATTTATTTAAAATAAAGGCTCAAAGACAAAAACCCTAAAGAAAAATAATTTTGCCAGAACTTCACAATTTTGTAAGGTCAGCATACAGGAGCTATAATGTATTGTGTATTCCCCTCCAATTGTAAGGAAACATTATTTGATGCCACAGCCAAAGTTGAGCAACAATAGTTGTACTAAGTAATAGAATCTGTGCCACTCCTCAGTGGATGGGTGGTGGTATTCTTTTCTTGTGCTGCAGATGGGTGGAGGAGCAGAAATGTTACAGCATGGTGCTGATACTTGGGCCAGAAACTGCCTTATTTCAGTTACAAAGACATTGCCATCCTCTCCTCCCCTTTTTATTTTTCTTCTGGCAGGGTATGCAGTTATCAGTTCCTTGGTTTTTACTTGAATTTCTGCTCTCTTATACTTTGTTCCCCAGCTTGTAGCAGTCCTGTTTTTGTTAGCTTTTTACTCTAAGGCATGGGGTGAATTGCCTGCCAGGACAGACTCTGGTCTAACTGCTGACATCTCTGAGGAGTGCTGCAACTAAGCTGTTGGGTGTAACGACTTTAATGCTTTTGCCATGTCCATTACAATAGGACACAAACCATACATGTGCGTGATCCTGCAGGAGGGGAATGTGGGCAGTTGGTGGAGGGGAAAAATTCCTTCTATTCCCATATTTGCTATTGCTTAAGGCTGAGAACTAGATTAAAAAGGGCGAGTAAGCAGAATCCCTGCCAGGGAAGCTGAACTGTCCAGGATTGTCAAGGAGAGGTTTGAAGGAATGTCTTGAGGAATTAAAGCAGGAGCCACAGGGAGCTTTCCCTCTATACTTATTTTTTTATTTGCCCCCTCTATGAATTTATAAGCATGCTCAGGTCATAGAAGGCCCTCTAGAAGATAGAAAGCATTGGTATATTTGGAGAAGTCAGCTGAATAAGTGTGCAGCAGCTACTTGAACTTTTTTTGCTATTTCCAAAACAAGATAGAGAAAAATTCTAATTAAAGTTCTGTTTTGTTGGTATTGGTAAAGTTGATTCCCATTTATGTTAAAAGGCAGGCAAAACCAACTTTGAGATTATTGTTACAAATTTACTTTTAATTGTAGCGTGTGTATATATAGCTGATGTTTTTAATTTTTCCATATATTAAGTGAGAATTACAGAATTTAAGGCTTTAGATTATGGATGTATCTTTTGCTTGGGAAAATTGCAATAAAAATATGACACCCTTCACTTACTTGCCAAAAATTAAGCTTTACCTCAAACATGAAGTGCCTGATGTCAGTCCTACTACCTAAATAGCACTCCTTTCATTTTTTTAGGAGCTTGTGATGTCATCAGCTGAAGCGAAAACATCTACCTCATGACCTGGCATGTAAGTGAAGGAGGAACTGACACTTAAGAAAACCCTAAATATGTGTGTGTTGGTGTTTACAATGTGTAAATTGAACCTATATACCTTCAACATTCAGATACCGCCTTTTAAATGAAAGCTTTGTGGATTTTAAAGGAGTATAAAGTCTTTTAAAGGAGAGGAAGTTATAAAAGAAGCTGTTAACAATGAGGTTCCAGCCTGCAGAGCTCCTTGTAATAATTTCAGTTAAAATCTATCTTTATGTATCCCGTAATGCTTGGAAGGCTGGTAGGCATAGACAGAGTAATTTTATCTTACCACAATATTTACATGTGCTGCTTCTACTCTTTTTCATTCTCTGCTTCTTTTCTGGATATAAATTTTGATAGTTGTGATGAATACATACTGTACACAGTGATACCCTTTCTAAAATTAAAAACCGGTTGTGCACAAGGTTTAGATGCTTTTACATGCTCAGATACTCCACAGTAAACTTCCTGCAGCTTCGTGACGCTTCTATATTTGTTTTATTTTTGAACTAACCAAATTAAGTGTTTCTTTCTTCCCCCCCCCCCCCCCCCCCCCCCCCAAAGTAAGCAAAAATATTTCAATCCTCTGCAGAGGCGTTTTCAGAGACTTTTTTGTCTGCCTGCTCTGTGCTTTTCTTTTGTGTGGCTTAAAGGATTAAAGTGCAGTCATGGCTTTGAGGGGCTGATGTCAGCAGTGAGCTGGGTATTCCTAATTAGTGCTAACACCTGTACCTCATTACGAAGTCTCGTTCAAGCTGTCCAGTGAACCGAGGTAGCCGGTCTCTGTTGCACATCTATAATGTGATTATAAAGCCCTCTCCTGATGCAAGTTTTATTTCTTATTCAACTTTGGGGTTGATGTGGAAAGTGAAGCTAAGCTGAGCCATTTGGCTGGCTACCAAAGATCATAAGGAGTGGCAAAGAGAAGGGATGCAGTCTTCTCAGTTTCAGGACTTTAGTTCAAAGCTTGCTTCTGCTTTGACTGTTTAAATTTAAAAAAAAAAAAGGGGGGGGAGGGGGGAAGTGTTTTTTCTAGTTTTCAGTGTCAGATACTCTCAATTTAGAGACCACATCTACAGACTCCAGCTGAGCTCTGAACATCTGAGTGCAGTTGGTATTTTGCATAGCCCATTGATTTTCTGCAAATAGAGCTTTGGCCTTGACTACTCTTGCACCATCACTTTGTCTTCGAGGGGTCAGGGCTTAGAGATTCCTTTCTACACAAAACCAGAATCGGCCTCTCCTCCCACCTGAATCTGTGCTGTTAGCAGGGCTGCAGTACAATGTGCTGTGCCATTGCAGTTGGAAAATATGACCTCAGACAGATTTGACTAATAAAATTAGAGGCTCAGGTGAAATTGATCACTCATGTTTGGGCTTCACAGGCAAAAGTTTAAGCATGGTTACTTTTTTTAGATAGTTTAAGTAGGTTTTTAAGGGTTCAGAATTTTAGAGAATTCAGGCATACACTAACAGTGCTGGCTACAGGTTTTAGGTTATTTCCCTGTGAGGGAGGAGAGAGTGTAACTTCAGATGTGTGTCTTGGAGAGGTTTTAGGTAATAAACTTGTAAGAATTCATGGAGAACATTGTGCTAGTTATCCAGATTTTGAAAAATGGAAGAAAATGGAAGTTTAGTGGGTTCTCCAGACATGGAATTGAAAGTCTAGTTATTAAAGGGATTGGATCCTTGCAGAGTAGAAGAGAACCCAAAAGAAAATCCTGAATGGGTAGTGCCCGAAGGTATCTGTAGGCTGTGTTTGCACAGCATGTTTATTTAATTTCTCTTTAAGAGAAGAAAAAAAGGCAGCAACTCCAACACACTGGGAATGAGCTTTTATTTAATCATTATGACCAAAATAGCTCTCTACAGTGAACAGCGATTAACAAACTCTTTGGGGCAATGGCGTGTCAACTGTCAGAATCCCTGGTGGTTGTGCTCATCATAATCAGAATCTTGTCTGATAAACAGACTCATTTCAGTATTTACCGTGTTCCTTTGGACCACCTGTCTGATCTGTACTCCAGAGAGGTCAAGTTGGAAACTGTATTAAGAAAGTGAAATCCATTGCACAGAGGTGAATTGCTGTGAGTAAGTCTGGTTTCGAATGAGTTCCTTTACTGAATTAGGCCAATTACTGTCTCTGATAATGGTCAATAGTGGACACCTAGGGGGAAAAAAAGCATTATAAAGCTTGCATAGACTCTGTTTCTTGTAAAATTTTGACTTTGGGATTTCCAGCAGATTGACATGACATATTGTGTTTAATAGCCCTTTTCCTCCATTTGCCTAATTCTCTTCAATCTGTTTACTTCTAAACCTCTGCAACATCCCATAGCATCGAGTTTCTCTAAGTAATTTTGTACAAAATGACTTTCCTCTTCTAATGACTCTCTTTCGAAGTTTGTTCCATAACTCTGTGTGTCCCTTGTCCTCTGCGCCATGAGCAGCAGTGTCTCCATCCTGTTTGCTGTTTCCTGCCAATTACGGCCGATCTCTCCTATTCTGCACTGCATCCTCCTTCCTCAGCTGGGTAGTCTCAGTCTGTTTAATCTCTTGCCCTAAAGTCATGGCATGCTTCTCTGCTTTTTCTCCAGTGGTGCTGGGGGGAGCTAGAAAGTACTCCCTTGCCCTTAGCCCAAATGAGTAATCTACTAGTGTTGCTCATCCATAAAGCTTTTTCTGCATGGCTCAGAAGGTGCAGCAAATGAAACCAGACAGGTTTGTATAGATGCTTGTTGCTGCTGCTCTTTCTTGCACCTCTCTTTTATAGATGCATAGCTCTCCATGCTGTTAGTTTCTGCTACAGCTGATCTCGGAATACTCAAGGACCCTGTTTCTAAAGGCATTCTATGAATGTGTTTGTTTTCACCACCTTAAGGCCTTTCAAAAGCATCCCACAGGCACTGTGGCATGGCTGTGCATGTGTTAACTGGGAGCCGTAGTTGGTGTTGGAGTAGGCAGCAGCGGTCAGTGTCCCTGGCAGGGATGTCTGAGTGAGCGAATGGATTGTGCCTGGGCTGCTCCTGGGTTACAGCTTCAGCATGAACAACTGGTCGCTTTTTCTGTTGCAGAGCTGGGGAGGTGGATGAGGGGTCTCAGGTGGCTTTATTCTGCCCAAGCACAGGTTAAGTCACGCTTTCTCTCAATTGCAGACCCCTGATAACAGGTAAGAGTTGCAGCCTGCCCTGTGCCCTGCAGCTGCACAGGGTAAGAGCCTGCAGAGAAGGAAACTTCTTTACAGGTTCAAAATCCTCACTGATCAACTGGAGTTGCATATACAAAACCTTGACTGTGCAGGTTTTGCGTTGTGTTATGGAGTCTTAAGAGTGATTCTGCTGTAAGGGTGGTTTTGTTTTGTTCAATTTTATCGTTGCACTTTTAATTGTAACCTCTCCCTGTTTCTCAGCAGAGACTTTATTACTGCTCTTGACAGCATGTGATTCAGGTGCAGCAGCTGCAGCATGTTGTGGGCTCTTACCTATGAATAAAGATGTGGTGGAACACTTCCCTGCTTCCATGGTTTGTAGGCATTTCCACTCTTTTCAGTACAGAGGTGCAGAGTGGATGAAGTGACCTGCTTTGGAGTCAGAGTCGTTATCTCATGCACCCCTGCAGCTTTGGAAGGTCACTTGTGATAGTTCCTTATCCTCACAGGATGGAAAGGATGGTATTTTCCTGTACTTTCTCACTCCACCTATTCAAGTACAACTGCTGTTTGTGATCCACCCTATGGGTTGGCACCTTTTTTCCTGTGCCAAAAGAAGCCACCTCCATCCACTTGCTTAGCTTTAGCACAGCTCAAGTAAGGACATGCTTTCCACAGTAGAAGGGTGGGGGTCTAGTCTTACTCATTTTGTTTATTTAATCAACAGGGGGGAAGAGGATCAGTGTGTCCCCTCATCCAAAAAAAAACCAGAAAAGTAGTTCAGCTTCAACTTGGCTCCTTGGTAGGAAATTGAACTTTATTGTGTCTTTAGGATGCATCTCTTGACTGCTTTCTCAAACAAGATGTGGCAATTTAGAAACCTTGGGCAAGTACAGTCATCCTTTAGTTCCCCTTTTCAGGGTAGTGTCAGCCCCAGTGAGCAAGTTTGCTGTTTATTTTGTCATTGCTTCATTTTGCTGAAAGAGTGGTTTTTCTTTTTTGCCTCTGCTCTGTACGTAAAAATGGACAAACATCAGTTGGTCACAGTATCTCTTTCATAGTGTCTTTTCCCACCTCAGTTGGGTGATTTAGAGAAACCTGGAATCTTACTTACATTTTTATAAATCTATTTTAAATCTGTTGGACTAAGTCCTGAACATCTTCGGTGTGTTGTAATATTACAGATTATAGCACATAACATGAAATTAATTGTCTGGCCATTAGAATTAATTTAAATCCATTAGTTTTTAAGGCAAATTTTTCTGTCTCTTTAGGAAGTTTTTTAAAATAAAAAAGTGCTTTAACAAGTCTAGTAAATCTTTGTTCATGTTGTGATGTTTTGACACAGAATCAAATATTCCAATCGCATATATGTCATATGAAATGTGAGAAAATGTAGTAGGATGTTAGTTTTCAACCAATGATTTGGAATATTCCAAATATTATTTTGAGTTCTGGCTGTGACAGTACGTTCCCTTTAATTGTTCCTGTCCAATGATCCCCTTGGTGCCTTTTCTCTTACTTGAGGAAAACTTCAGCATCCAGATTGTTTATTTTCAACTTGTAAATGAAAACCATTTCTTGTCCAATGAGGAAAGAAATCATCGACTAAATGTTTCCTATAGGAAAATATCCTTACTTTCTCTTATCCTTTGAGTAGAATATAAAGATGCAGCTTGTTGGTTTTTGCAATCCTTCAGGCTTTGTTAGTGATACAGAACTTTGCAGCAAAGTGGTTAGCCTCTGTAAAGCATTTATAACCAAGAAATAAGCGAGTCAAAACAGATAAAATATTTAATGCAGGCTGCTGTTGTTGATTCTTTTATTATTTGAGACTTAGGAGAAAATGAAACAAGAACAGTGAAACCTACTTTATTTATTTGCAAGTACCAAAAAAATCACCGATTATTTTAAGCAAGTATCTTGCAGGAGATGAGAACTTCTGCCTATACTATTAATAGAAAATTTGTTTTTTGGAATCCCAATAATGCATCCATTTCTAGATCCTTCCTTCTCTGATAATATTTCCTGCCTGTGTTCCTAGCTGTGATGCTAGTTTGTTAGCTGTGATTTGTCATGAAAGCATGTAGTAATACAGCTGGAGAGCAGAGAAACAGATACAAGTGGACAACTGCTGGCAGCATCAGGCAGATAGAGCAAAGTGGCAGCTTCAGTGGAACTAGTCTAATACTGGTTATTGCCTAATTTTCAATTAACCAGTGACTCTTTTGTTGGTTTCTTTCATTCCCCCCTCCTGCTGTGGAGCAATTTCATCAGAGTGCAACAGCAGGACAATACTTGGTGAATTAGTGCATCACAGGGATTTTTATTCTGTTTGACT
>NW_009926962.1:8789-14586 GCF_000696875.1 Nestor notabilis | reverse complement strand
CAGCAGGAAGGGCAGCGAGTGGCGAGGTTGTGGGATAAGCGCTTGGGAGACCTGTATGCAACTGCCTGCTTTGCCGGAGGCTCCCTGCGTGATGTGTGGCTGCTCTGTGCTGCAGCTCTGAAATGTCAGAGCTTCTCAGTGCTTGCTTAACATGAGCTTATCGTGAGGGTGGATATGTTAAAGACTGCAAAACACTTAGAGCCAAGGTAATGTGAATCATACCAGTTCTTAAAATAGAAAGCCCAGCTAACTGCTCTCTGAGGCTTTTCTGCTCAGTGATACTGGTGAGGCGTGTGCATGCTGCTCCTGTTTCTCGCCAGCGTTTGGCGCGCCCATGACTGCAATCTCCTTGCAGATACAGTGCATGAGGCTGTCTTTGGGTGTTGAATCCCCTGAGGGAGCCCCTGGGCAGCCATGTCCGTGTTCACCTGGCTTAGCACTGGATGCAATGACCTGGTACTGGTCAGTTTTTAGTAGCAATATGTCCCACACCAGTCTTACAGCTAAGACCTTAGCTTCATCTTTGTTTAGTAAGTACATAATGGGCTTGTGGGATTTTCTTTTTTCCTTTTGGCCCTTTATTATTACATGCTGCTTCAGTGTTAATGTCAGGTACGAGTTTTCGTCTGAGGGAGCCCTGTAAAACAGACAACACATGATTAGTAACTGCGTCTTCCCTGCTGAGGGCTCTTGGGAGCAGATTAAGTCCTCCACGAGTGTGTACCCGAGATCGGCACTTTCCTGCGGCATCTGGTGCATGTGTGTAGAGGTGTGTATGTGAGCTAGCCCCTGCCTCCTGGGGGATTCCTTCAGGGATGAATTAGCTGCTCTGGAGTTTCTAACAGCCTGCCAAGAGGCGGTTTGTTTGTGAGGCTGGCCTGAGGAAGCTCTGATGGCTTCCCTCTGGCAGCATGGCACTCCTCCCTGCCCTGTGGGCCTGCCACCTCGGCCTCAGGTACTGACTTAACTGCGTGGCAGCCAAGATAATGCCTGCTCTGATTTTCCTGCGGAGAACTTGTTCCTTGTTTCGTTGCATTTGGGAGCAATGTCACTCCCCCTGGCCATGACGTGTGCCCCGCTGGGTTAGGCAGAAAGGGAGGACCAGTGGCGTGTTGGTGTCCTGCTGAGGATGGTGGTTCCTTTTCCTGAGGGCTGTGCTCTCATTTTAGCAATTCCCCTGAGTGGGAGCAATGCTGGGAGGTGTTTGAGGAACCAGGAGCTGGATGAACAGTGTTCACTAGGCTACAGCTGGGCAGACACACCTCGGGTGTTGCAAGCATGGCAGTGCTGGGCAACGCCGGGCTGGTTGTGGTGTTGGGAGGGGAAGTGCTTTCTTTTAATTGGTTTTTATTTTAAAAGCAGACTTTTGTTCAAGCTCAATATGGTATTTTGAGGGAAATAATTTTTTTTGTGTGTCCAAATCTCTATTGCTCTTTTAGGAAGACGGTAGTTAATAAACAGCTGGTATAAAACGGCATTCTGTTCAGGAGCAGAAAGTAATTATGAGGGCTGAAGCAGAGGAGCAGAACCACGTATGTGTCGTTGTATTTGCTTGTGTTAACGGCAGTCTGATGTTCTTTATTTCCTAAAATTGGTTTTGCTTAGGTCGCTATTGTTGTCAGGATGCAGTGTTTAATGGGCAGAAATATTTCCCTGTCAGCCTGGCCCACCTGGCTGCTCCGTGCACAGGCCAACACATGCAGCTTGCTTCAAAGACAAAAGTAAAGCTGCTCGGTCACTGCCAGGTGTCAAGGAAGCACGGGGAGGAGCGCGTCGTTTAACCTTTCTGGCCTCTTGGAGAGTTGCTGTTGAGGTAATGGTGGTGCTGTGCGTGTTGATGGTGACTTGCTCTTCTGAGAATGACTTCTGATTTTTACCAAGCTGCTTGGTGTGAGGTGGTTTAGCGGAAGGCCTCTGGTGGAAATCTGTCCCCACCTGCCCTGATGGTGGGTCTTTGCACGGATGCGGCACTGGAAATTAAAAGCTGCACTTCTGTTTTCAAGGTAGGAAAGGCAGTTGTACTCTGGGTGTGCTGTATTTTATTGTATCATCAAAGCATGTTATAAATGGGAAGTAGCATCACTTACCCTCTTTTTAAACTCGCAAAGCAAAATGAAGGGCATTAAGTGCTTTGCAGTAGACCAAATGATGCATCATCTTTGTAGAAGGGCACATGAAATGATGTCAGGGTTCCCTTTTGGCCCGTAATCCACTGATGAATGTTGGAGGGGGATTATACTTGGTATTTCTTCATCGTGGTTTTATGATCTATCAGCTGACTTCATTTCAGAATTTAACTATTTCAGGGGATAAATTGTGCTGGAAGATGATATTTTGGGTTCCTTTTTCTAGTTTTTAAACACACAGTATCCTTGTGGCAGGTGCCCAATTGCCTTGTGTAAAAAGGTAATGTACAGGGAAAGGAGAGCTTGAGACTAGGTAGTTGCTATTGCACTTCATACAGACCCATGTTATTATCCAGATTCCTGTAACATGTACTTCCTTGCTTACTAATGTTATTTCTTTAATTAATGACAAAGGAATTGGCTGTCACTGGTAGTGCTGTTTCTAAAAACTGGCACATTCCTACTTTGTTGAGCTACAGATTATTATGTTAACCAAGGCTTAGTATGAAATAGTAGCAAGGAAAGTTTTATTTTGTGGTAGGCCCAGTACAGTCTTTGGAGAATAAATCAAGGTTTCATTTTGGGGGTGAGAGGAGGGTAGGATAGTTGGGGTCACTCTGTTGGGGGGTTCTTATAGGGGGATATTATTAATCTTAAAGTTTTCATTCTCATTAGAATGAAATAAAGAAACAATGTAAATTTTTTCACTGAACTTTTCCTGTGAATTGTTTAAGCTTGCAGACCTTCTCAGTGCAGCACATGCTGCCAACCCAAGTTCGGAGTAGGTGTTTTTTCTAGTTTATATAGCCTTTTTGTGACATTGGATAGGATATTAAAAAATAATAATAAAACCCCAAACATGAGTGATCTCTCTTCCTCTAGTTATTTGAAAGGTTGTATTAACTCTACTCATATTTCATAATTTCCCTGGCAGTTGACTATGAAATTTGACCTATTTAAATGGTTTTACTGTACTACATTTCCTGGAGACCTTTCAAGATAATTTGCTTCCTAATCTAAATTTAACAGTTACATAAACCACATTTTGGAGACTTGGAAATTTCTACCTACTGCCTCTGCCTTTTTTTGTATTTCTTTTTAAACTTTTTTTTAATGTAGACAAGCCATATTGTAAAAATACAAGTGCAGAATTTTAATCTGAGATTGCGTGTAGCTTGTCATTTGGTTTGCGTACACAGATCCTGTTTTTCTTTTTAATAAGATAAAGTAGGTTATTTCTTTGTCACACTTGAAAGTTTCCTTAGTGCAGCGGCCAATTCCATTTTTGTCAGTCTATTTTAAAACATGAAGAAATAAAATCTCACAGGTCTAGGTTATATTTGCCTTACAGCTCCTTGAATTTCTTTGTTGCCTTTTCCTTCTGTGTAGGTCTTAACAGGTACTGAGTAGCGTATGGATATATTTAACCTTTCTCTGCAACAAACTGAAGCCAGGAAGAAATGACTGTTACTCCTTGGAGATGCCGTTTTGTTCCGAAATCTGGGCTGGATTTAAGGATTCATTTTGTACGCTTGTCACTGGTGTCTTACCTAATATGCTGTATGAATTCAGACTCTGAGATATCTCATCCTTCTTTCTGCTAGCTCTGTTACGTTTTTCAGCATATAGTGCATCAGCATTAGAACAAGAGGATAAACTTAATAGCTTATTTGGTAAATTTAGTTGTTTACTCTGGCACAAACTAAAAAAGGAAAAATGTTTGTTGCTGTTGTTTCTGTAGGTATTTGGGGTTTTGTTTTGAGTAAGGCTCTGAAATTTTGTTAACTGTCTGCTGTTTACATATGCTGCTTGACTGATATTTTTTTTTTTTTTTTGAGTAATGCATGCTGACTAGCTTTTCAGAAAGGGGAAGTGCCTTAAGTCAGTGCAACTCCAGGTTTCCCTGGGGAGAGGAGAATGGTGGTAGAGGCAAGTGTTCTTGTTCGCTTCATCAGCATCTGCACTGTGAATAAGCAAACAGGAGCAAACATAATTTAGAAATCATTAATTACAAAACATCTCCCCTAGATTTTTGCCACTGGAAGTGTTTTGTTTTTGTCAGATTCTTGCATGTGCTGGCTGATGTGTTGATTATTCTTAAATTAGGATCCAGGTTTCGTTTCAGCCAGGTGAGTGCAAGGTAGCTTTTTCCTGGCTTTCAAGGAAAGTGCAGTGATGTGCTGGATCCAGCATCGATTTTGGCTTCAGGGCAAAATTCCCAATATGGGCAGCAGCCTTCTGGAAGCCAAGGAAATGCTGGCAGCATGATGTTGCTGCTTGTGGCTGAGGAGAGTGTGTTTCCTGGGGTTATTTTTGGTTGAACACCCAAACGGTTCAGGGCATTTTGACCTGCATTTGGGTGTTTAGGTGACAGCAGGGAATGAGACCGATTTTTCTTCTTCTTAGTTGTGGGTTTTATCTTTAGTTGTTGTGAGCACATCAGGGATACAGATGCAGCCATAGCTTGACAAGTCGGAAATGGGACAGGTGTGGAATATGGTTCAAGTTTAGGAACTGCTCTGCTAATTGATATTAAATATGACACCAGAAAATGTTCCATTGCAATCATTGCCTGAAGGGTTGAGTATCTTTTTGCTTGTGACATGGTGATTTCTTAATGTCATTTCTGTATTTTCATTTAAAAGGTCCCTGAAGGTGAGCATCTTTAGCACTTGAAGATGTTGTCATACAAGTGATCGATCAGCTGTTAGTCCTTCTGTGGATTTAGAAAGTAAAGAGGCAGAGAAGCTTCAGATCAAGTCATGTTATACTCTTATTCTTAATGATCATTTTTAAGGTAATCTGTGCTTGGCTGTAAGGCTTGAGCACATTTCAAATCCACAGCCAAAGCACCTCTATTTAAGTTTTAAGGTAGTGGAATCGTTACTCAGTAACTGGGAAATAAGGCTTTTCTTGGGGCTTTTTTTGTGGGGGTGGAGCCACTTACCTTTTTTGCTCTGCAACAACATTTCAGTGTTGAATTGCTTTATGCTCCCTGTTTATCTTAGCTTGTGCATTGGAACCACTATGAAGTTTAAATGCTAAAACTAAGTTCTCAAAATTCAGACAAGAAGTTCAACATGCACATTTGCAAAACATCTGTATGAAGATAACTGAAGTGGAAGGAGGCTGATGGTTTTAGTTGCTCATGGTCCAGCATTTCCATCATACTGCTAATGACAGCTTGTCTTACCCCCTCCCCCTTTTTTTTTTCTTTTCTTTATGAATAGCATCTATTTGAGGCTGGTTTCTGAATTTGTATTTTAACTATTCGGTGGAAAAAAAAATTTATCTGTTAGAACTAAGTTCACTAAATTTTTCATTTTGTGTGTAAAACTAACACTGTTTATTGACTCTCTTGGGGTTGCCACTGATACTTTGAAATAGGAAAAGGGCACTGGCAATCTCTTTAGTTAATTTCTTACCTTTACATTAAACTTGATGCACATGTTGAAAAGAATTAATTGTGCTCCTTTATCTTAGGCTTTGTTTCACCATAGTTTGCAGGGGTGAAGTTAGAAAAGGGGCAGAGCTAGGATATATGCGAGATTGTACCCATTTGTGTGGGATTTTTGGTTCTGCTAGTTTGGGCTTTTGATATGTGTGGATTACCCTTTCTTTCTACATTTAGCCCTTTTTAGGGACATTTGTGTGTATTTTTTTTTTTTAAC
>NW_009926962.1:0-8758 GCF_000696875.1 Nestor notabilis | reverse complement strand
TGTTTTTTTTTTTTTACTTTTTTTTTTTTTTTTTTTTTTTTTTAATTTAAACTTCACAGTGCATTGCAAGTGATAACACGTAAATGTGATGGAAGTAGTAGGAACTTTGGCACAGGTTTGCTTGCAGCCTTGCTCTGGATGGTATCATCCAGCTGATAGTATCGTCATCTGAATCTGAGGGACAAAACTGGAGGGTGCTGTGCTACTTTGGGGGGAATTGGACTAAATCTGGGAGAGGTTGACGTAAGTTTCCAGAGTCTGGCTTTGTATCTCTTGTCTTTCCGAACTGAGCAGCTGCTGATTCTCGAGTGTTCTGCAAAGGCAGGTGAAGGAGTGAGGTGGGATCACAAAATGAGTGTTACTTTGGGACCCCTCTGTGATGACTGGGGGGCAGTACCATTGTTAGTGAGGCTTTTTGATGAGCCCTCACTCATGCTTTGGGGTGCAAGTGAGCTGGAAGTTTTCTGCGAATCCCGGTGTATGCAAGGATACAGCAAAGGAGTCTCCTACTAAAAAAGAAAGTGAAGCAGAGGTGGTCCTGTTGAATAATGCTGAGTCTGTTACTCCTGCATCATAGGGGGGCATATGGCTAGTGTTGGTCACTTTAATAACCTGTGTTAGTGAATGCAGCACACACCTGTGATTTGTTGTAGCTCTGTGGGCTCTTACTGACTGTTGTGCTTAATACTGTTGAAAAAAATTGGGCAGGAATCCAGTGTTATTACTATTTGGGGCTTTTACCCTGAGTGACTGCTTTCGCTGTTTCTGTCTGCTATGACAGAGGTGTAAATCTCTTGCCTGAGCTGCTACAAATCCAGTTCTCAAATACAGCTTTCTAATTTTGTTTAGTTTTAGTTGGTTTGGTTTTGTTTTTCCTCCTTTGAAGTTCTTTGCAGAGGTGTGCTTTCTGTTTCAAAGTTTTTGTTACACTTGCCGTTTCTGTGTAAACTTGTCTTTGAAGTAGCCATCTCTTCGCTTTTCCTAGTTGCCCAGGCAAAAATCCAGGCTTCCTGGGTGTTCTCTCGTGCAGTTGTCTGTCTTAGTCTCGTGTTTGACCCTACTTTTATTGAATGCTCATGTTGTGCTAAGTAGATAGCTGTCTTTAGTACAGAGTGAAAAGGTTTTATTGCAGCATGTTTATATAGGATATAAGACATGAGAATTGCCTGCCATAAGCTTTCAGCACCTTTTAACAACTGCTTGAAAATTCATCTGAACATAAAACCAGAGCAAGCAGCAAGCACTTGAATTTCTTGCTAAGAAATGGAAGTGAGGAATACTGCTTGGCACACATAGATGTGTCTTTTCATCAACTCCCAAGGTCTTGTAGCATGCCCGATGGTCTGTAAGCCAGGGCTCTGTGAACTGAAAGACTGCCAGCAGAGAAGGTGTTGCCACAGGCAGAATCCACTGCTTTTTAGGGAGGGTTGTATGCTCCAGGGGGCTGGGTTTGGCTGCTGGAATACAAGCTCTCAAATAGGCAATACCATTTTATTTGCTCTTGATTAAAGTCCGTGCCTTCAAACTTCATGACTTGACAAGATCAAAGTAGTCTTCTAGTCCTCCCCTCACTACTCAGAAGTCAACTTCAAGTCTGCTGCCCCCAAAACATGCACAAAGACAAGCTCTTCTGGCCCAAGTGCCTTCTACCTGTCAAACAGCTTTTGCTTTTGCCTAAGAGATTCATGGAAGTTTCTTCATCTGGCCGGTGCCTGCAGAAGCCCCCTGACCCTGCTAGCTAGAAGTGAAGACCTGCAGTGTTTTGGGTACTTTGGTTTTGATGCCTCTCTTCTCTTGGATGCAGGTCTTTGTATGCCTTACCTCCTCCAGGCTGTTTTGAGCTGGGAGAAGGTGAATTAATGTGAAATCAATTGTTATGCAATGGCAGTTTGTAGCTTAAGTGATACAAGTGACACCTTTTGATGGCCTGCCCTGTTGATCACTGTGTCTGTCCATCCTCCACCCACCTGACTCAGAAGTTCTGTATGTGTCTGCATGAAAACTGCTTGCTTCCTTTTTCAGCTCCCAGGAGTGTGGGGCAGTGTCTGTTTATATATAACAGGTAGCTCAAAAGGATTGTTTTAAACTTTGAGTGATTGATTATTGCATTTGGATTCAGTAAACTCACTCCCTTAAACAGGAGTGAAAATTTCCACTAAATTAAATACTTGTGCTGCAAACAACTCAATTACAATCTTGTCAAAGCCTTGGGACAGGCTTCTCGTATCTGGAAGTCTTGTTTATCCCATGGTCTTCAGATAATCTCAAGACCCATTGTACAGTAACTACCATGGAGGCACTTAGCTGTGTTGCTGTTTTTAACTGCATGTGGTTTTGTTTAAGAACTGAAGCTGCTTAGTTTCAGGTGTGGCCAAGCTGGCATTCTAATAGTGCAGGCATTTCAGGTTCAGCTGTCTGTAACCTACTTGTGCCTAGTTTCTGCTTTGTCTGTTTTTGCAGAATCAATTTTTACTTCTTTTCTCTAACGATTTCCTCGTTGAGTCAATTAAGAAGATCAGGGCAATTTTCATTTACTAGTAGTAACTGTAAATGTTACTGGTTCTTAGTTCAACAAATGTAACATTGAACATTATAGTATAGCAAGTCTTGTAAGAATGTTTATGGATTTTTTTTTTGTTGGCACTTGTTTAGAGCATGTAGTTGATCACTGTTTTGACCTTTATTAAGTAGAGGCGCATAATTTTTTTTTCTTGTGTTTTCTCTGTATGTGTTACATGTTGAAAAATCAGTTTCAAAAAGCTTAATACCTTTTTTAATGGGACCATGGAAGCAATACCTTCCACTTCCCAAACTTCTGAAAACTGCGTTTCTTGTGAACTAAGCGGTGGCCAGATGATTTAAATGGCATGAGCCACTATCTTCTGTGATTGTCCCTATTTAAAATGGGCCTTTTGTTTTTCACAGATGCCTTCGTGTTTTGTTGGCTTGTGTTTATGTTGGGTTATTTTTAAGGTGAGTTGTATTCTAAATCCTTGGCTTGCTGTGTGCATCCACCTTATTTCCTGGCCTGCGCCCATCTCTCAGCTAGCGACTGCCACCATGGCAACTCTTCCTCTGGCTGAACAGATGGGACATTGAGTCTTCTCCAAGAGCAGAGCACTGCTCACGTCCTGCTGGCAATCATGCGAGTTGCACTCCTTACTGCAGAATTTAGAGAAAGCTCTGGCCAGCAGAGGCATGCTGGTTTTGAGGATGCTCAGTTTCACAAATAATACTGTAGTCGAAGAGTTCCTTGTAGAAATAAAGCACAGTGCCTGCTTATATCTGTGCCTGAAAGCCCTTCAGAGGAGCTTTGCCTTAAGTGAGAAGGGCTTGGCCTCACCCAGCAGCTGGTGAGATTTTTCTGGTAGAATGGTTGCCATCAACTTTTCTTTTCTCTTTAGGATGCGTCAGGATGAAACGCCACAGGCATCTAAGCACCAGTGACAGTTCAGACAATGAAAGTAAGTAATACCTACTAGTTTTTCTTTGGTCTGTCACCCCCTTGTGGTTTCCTTCTGTGGTTTGAGGGCAAACTGTTTCACCTCTTAAAATTAAAAAAAAAAAAGCTTCTTTTTCTTTTTGCATTCTTGCAGTTTTTGGTGTTCTGATTCCTGTTATAGGAGGAAAATGTGGTGAAGGATCCTGTAAACCTAGGGAAAGTTTTGAGTCTACTTTGAGTTTGAAGAGTAACTTGGGTGTCTTTACCTTTCAGCTTTGGGAAAAAGAAATCTGTAATTCAAGAGAAATTTTACTGTCCGGGGTCCTATTTTGTAATTACTGTTTTTTAAAAGGAGTCCTACTGTCTCTTGTTATGCAAGAGCCTCAACTTTAAATGACTGGGAGTGGCAAGCTACTTGATCATTGGTACATTAGAGTGAATATGTAAGACATAGAGTTAGTATATTGATTATTATCTTATGTTATGTTATATTGGTCCTTGATCTATTCCACTCTCATCTGTTATACAACATGTAGTTAGATTTTAAATGTTCCTTGGCACACATTAGCCTGAGGTTGCATCTTCCCATTTTATCCACAAAAACCCCCAAAACCTGTATGATAGGGTCTTGTTTCATAGAATCACAGAATGATTTGGCTTGGATAAGGGATGTTAAAGCTCATCTAGTTCCAACCCACCTTCCACTAGACCAGGTTGCTGAAAGCCCCATCCAGCCTGGCCTTGAACACTGCCAGGGATGGGGCAGCCACAGCTTCTCTGGGCAAATCTCTGTGCCTGTCTAATAGCTTTAGTATTAGGAAAGTGGTCTGCCTGCTTGTTTACTCCTGCTTGCATTGGGCAGAGCAGAATGTACCCATATACTCAGTATGCTGAGGCTTTACAAAGGAGTGGAACAGGAGGAGCTGTAATTAAGCCTACAGACTGCCTAAGAGTTTTTTGCCCACGTCTTGTCAAAAATTTGTGATAATTCAGGAGATTGGAGTGCCTTGTGTTTTACTGAAAAATTAAATGAATTGAAATGAGCTATAATGGTCCTTTCTTATTTTTTTTTCCTTTTTCTTTTTTAACAGGTCCTTCCACTTCCTTTTCTTCTTGTTCTAAATACAGGAGCAAGTCAAAAACACCAGCAAATGAACAAAAGAAACCTGCTGAGGTAAGAACCAGGGTTAAAGATTGGTTGCTGGTAGTTTTTTGTCATGTAGTTTTCCTGTTTCTAAGCCTTGAAATCGTGAGCTCTAAACCAGTGCCAGTGAGTCCTTTTGTCACCTGTCAAATTCTTTATGAAACTCTGTTTTCCCCACTGTGCGAGTATTATGGGAGCTCTGGTGTTTGATGTCCTAAAATGACTTTGAGCATTTGCAGACAGTAACATGTAGTTCTTTTTTCCCCTGAAATGTAGTCTTATTTTTAAATTGGAAAAGCTGGGATGGTCTTAAGACTTGAGAGCATGCCGCAGAAAGTAGTTTGTGTGTATGGGAAGGATACTTTCTTTCTGCTTTAGGATAAAGCAGTGGGCCACTTAGGTGGGCAGGATATGTATGAGGAGTGCTTACTCATCTTTTGTCACTTTCTCACTCTTGGCTTTTTACCTTCAACAAAGCTTCTTTTTTACTCTGCTGTCCACCTCCATTAGGACCTCTGCACCTACTGTTGTTGTCACTGGATCTGTATTCACTAATTGAATAAATTGGCGTATATGCCCAGTCCAGTGTTCAAATCTGTTCTATCAGCCATTCCACCAGTAGCCCTTGTGGGGGAGGATTTGTAGGCTGCCTTCTCCAGATTTGGTGCTTGCTTTCTTAAGGGATGAAGTCAGATAACTGCTGCAAATGGGAGAAATGTTTCTTGTAGCCAGTTCCCTTTACTTGCTATCGGATTCTGTCCAGCTGAGTCCTTCAACAGCTGATGCCTGAGGTTACGGGGTGGGGGAATAAAAGACTACCAAACTCACTTTGCTTCTCAACAATTTAAAGCTAAGAGTTATTTCCCAGAAGTAATTTTGTGTACTGTACTAGCAGCTTTTTACTTGCTTAGATACTGCTGTGAGAGATTGCATAAACTAGATAGATTGTGCTCATACAACAGAACTATTTGGCAGACATACTTTGTGCTTCTAAATGCTGCTAACCAGATGAGTTTGGTTTGGTGGGAGCAAGGTGAATGTTACAGAACATGTCCTTTCTTCGGAAGCTTAACTTTTTTATCACAAGCCAATTGAATAAAACTCACAGATTAATTTCTAAAAGAGAACCTTGCAGAAAGGTTTCCATAAAAGGAAAATTGGCCATAACTAGCTACGTAGTGTCTTATTTACAGCCATCAAGGAGGTTAAGAAAAGTTTACTATGCTTTTTACCTTTAAATGTTGGTCTGAAGGTTGTGGTTCTGTGAGAATTTTAATCTTAAAACAGCTCATGGCTACTGAGGTCTCGTAATTGTTGCTGATGTTTGCCTTGGCAGTAGCTTTGTTACTAGCGGAGCTAGTAACTAGTAGCTAGTAACTAGGGCAAATGGGAACTGAAACACACATACCCTGCCAGACTTGTGTCAAATACACCTCAGTGCTAATCCCTTACCCCAGTCCCTTGTTTGTGAGCAGCCGTACAGCTTTCCTTTTGTAGCTCTTCCTCTTAGTGATTGTCCTATTACAGTTCTTCTTTAGCATTTGTTCCATGCTGTCATTATGGTGTGTATGTACATTATAAACAATAATTATCAAGATGCAGTCCATGTGTATAGCATACAACTATTCTGTTTACGTAACTTCTAGGAATTAAAATGAGCAGTGTTTTCAGTTCCTCCTCTTGATCTTCTTTGCTGCTTTCTATCTGTTTCAAGACAGACTTTTGAACTCTTTAATGCTTGAAAATATGAAACTTTGAACAACAAAATCTGGAATATACACTTTGAATTAAAAAGTGTATTTCATAACATCATCTTTCCAATAATACTGACATCTTTTTATCATCTTTCATTTAAGATCCTGCTTCTGGGAACAAAAGAAGGGAAAAACAAAAAAAGAGAAATCTGAACCCTTAGAGTATGTTCTCTTCTAAAGGAGTGTCCCAAGTACAGCATTTAAAAGAACCCTGGGTGGGGGAAGAAAATCAAATCCTCTGGGAAAAGGGAATGAAAGGGAAGGTGACAGTAATAGTCGCTACTGCTTGTACGTAAGACTCTTGGCTATCCTTCTGTTTTCCTTTCCTTCTGCTAGAAGCAAGCACTTCTTCCAACCTCTTGCAAAGCACGTGCTGGAGAGTGTATTACATGAAATGCTGTTGTCAGCAAAGCATTGAAATTGATTATTTATGCACTGAGTGGTGACAAGGGTGTAAAGCAAAGACTGAAATGAGACCCCACCACACACCCTTCCAAAAATCATGTTGTAATCCCACAAGTTTTTTGTAGTAATAGTTGTCTAATATCCATCAGATAGAAATTTAAAATTTCAGCTGGCAGGATCCCTTTAGCCGGGGCTTTCTTTAACAAGTTGGCATTCCTCTGCTTTCGTTCACCTCTGCTTGCCAAGCAGCAGGCTGTTTCTTGGGTTAGTGATGCAGAAAATCTAGAAGGTCAAAGCTATAAATAGATGTTTTGGAATATTTTTGCTCATGGTCTTCATACATTAATTTTTCTTTCATGCCAGTAAGCCTGGCTTTCTCAATTAGATTGCATGTGAATACATAGGGTTTTTTCCACTTCTTTGACCATGTTCAGCCCAGCCCAAGTACCTGGGTTCTCTTTCCAGATAGAAGCTTGGTTTGGGTACTGTGATCAACAAGCAAGTTAGTGTATCTGTAGGTTGCTTCACAGGACTTGTCTGTACATGCTGTGGTCCTCTGTGGTCACCTCTAAAAAAAGACGAATGGCTGCAGTTGAGGAGAGCTCTGCCTTGAACTGCCTCCCAGGTGATGCACTATTGAGGCGGGTGTGGGATGGCCTCAGGGGAGCCATGCAGAGGTTGCCTGGTGTTTCTTCAGGGCAAAAGGGCTCAGTGTCAGAATGCACATGTCAGAGTCCATTCCCAGAGCCTGACTTACCCCAGGGGCTTACATCAGTGCAGAAGGGATGTTACTGGGTCGGATCTGGGTTTTGCTTACTCCATGCTCCTCCTTGGGGGAGAAGGTGAGAACATGGCAAGCCTGTGACGATGCTTCTTCAGACCATGGTGTTTCTCTACGTAATTTCAAAAGCAGGACTGTGGCCTTCTCAGTGCTCCCCTTCTGGATTATTACAATCTATCGCAAACTACTGAAATGGTGACTTAAAAATTCTGCTATCTGATTAGCTTCAGCATTTACTTTGAATAAATCAATTGTGTTAAGGCTACAGGTACTTCAGTAGTATAAGTTGTAACAGTTTTTCAGACCTTTTTGATGATGTTGGCTATATGCCATTTGTGGTGTTGCCCCTTAGGGATTTAAACATAGACAGGAGGGGCTTGCAGGCCTGAGCAGTAGGCTCTGTGGGAGTAGCAGGGTAGCAGGCATTTGGATGTCTGGCTCAGCATGAAGCCTGTACTTTGCAGCTTCCTGTCTCCGTGGAAGCTGCAGAAAAAAATGATGGGATTTTTTCAGGGAAAACCTATTAGCTGGACTGTCCGGAATGAATGTGGCCATTTATTTTCCCTTAGGCTACTGGGATCACAAAAGAGCCTAAGAGATTTTAATGACACTTGATACTCAGGCTTCTATATGTATAAAAATATATGTATGTGCATTTCAGTCCTCTCTCCTTTAGAAACTGTGAAGGAGTTAAGTTAGCTTTGGGCCTTTTTTTAACCTTCCCATATAAGATGGCAGTATTTTACCTTTCTTTGCAAATAGGCTTTTGAATCTCGGCAATAGTAGTTTTTAATCCCTCATTGCTGATGGCAACAGCTGTGTTATCATGTGAAATATGGCTTGTCTTCTACAAGTAAATGGTCTGCTTTCATTACTTGGGTATGTGAAACTTTCTTTAGTGGCATTTAACTGCCACATAAATCGTAGGTCTTGATCCTGAGGAGCACCCTGTAAGACTAGACTCTTGGCAGAAAATGGATTCTTTTTGCAGTTTGAAAGTGGTTGGTTTTGTTCTGTGTATGAATGGACAACGTGGTTAAATCACATTGCTCTGCATGTACCACACAGAAGAGGGGGCTGTTACCTTTATGCTCTTGCATACCTTAGAAAATTCTGAATTAACTTGGACATCTGAGCAGGCTTCTCAAGACCTCTGGTAAACATGGCTTATGCGTTTCAATGAGCTGCGTTTTAGCCTGCTTAGGTTATGATTTTAAAATACATATATATAT
>NW_009926961.1:0-27177 GCF_000696875.1 Nestor notabilis | reverse complement strand
CTGACTATTCTATGATTCCATGATTCTATGATCTAAATAGCAATGTAGATGCTTATGCTATACTGGCATGCGTAAGGTAAAAGACCATAGCCGTATCTGAACAAACTTACCTGTTATTCTTAACAAGCACACAACAAAACCCCCCAACAAATACATTCTTACTATCAACTTACTATCAAGAAAAGCACATTAAATGGACTGATATGGATGAGACATTCAGTTATAACATTCTCCTGGTAAGCTATGTACTTCAGGCACATGACTACAATGTACTTAGTAACAGTCATGTTGACTTTAGTATTGGTTGAATTTAGTCCCAGAGCTTCATTTGGTAGTAGTCAAGAATTGCCACATGCTTTGTAAAGTAATATGGTAGGCAGGTACTACTATTATATAATCAAACTGCAGTAGAATTTAAAGGTCCCCATTAGGAAGGAAGGAAAGGACAAGGAAATAGCACTGAGCATTTTTGGTTAATACCATGCATTAAATAGCATAGGGGGAAATTCAAAGATACATCTTGGAAACAGTCAAAAGTAAAGGCTGTCATTGCAGGTGCCATACAGTCAGCAATTCAAGAGTGTAAGAGATGATAAGGTGTGGCCTAAAAAGTTAAAGCAAATAATCCCACAGTACAAGAGATGGAACAATGGAACATCAAAATAACAAGAAAAATATTTAAAAAGATACACAAGTTGCAAGCCAGTATTTGTTGAGACTAGAAAGAAGATGACTGGAGTTGTCAAGACATGAAATGATAAGAGCCTGACTGAGAGTTCTGGTCATGTGAATGGAGAACAAAGGCTGAATCAGACTGAGATTGAGTAGGAAGAAGTAAATCCAAGTAAAAGGCAATGAAATGAAGTCTAGCATGGAATAGCATGTATGATCGTGTACACCCTGCCTGATAGCATGGCATTTAAGGTAACAACATTTTAGAATGGTTCTCATTTTGCTGGTACTTTCAGCTTGCTAACTAGATACCTTTGGCAAAGCCAGGCTGAGAATACATGTGACGTGCTGGCAGGAGACTGTGCAGCTGGTTCTGCAGACACAAGACATACATCCCCAGGTGTTTCCTAAGAAAGTACTTCGATATTACAGTCCTGGTACAAATACAGCCTTCATATTTTCCTTTTCTTTCTTGAAACCCTTCTTGTGTTGCTCACAAAAATACATTCACCACTATGCTGATGGAGGCAGAGCCATATTGCAATTTTCCTCTCCAAATTCCGACAAAGCCATGATTTAAAGCATATAGATACTCATCTGATACACCTTGTCATTTCATTCAAGAAAGGATACATCAATATTCTCTCACTTTAGAACCATGCTGTAAAAACTTGTCATAATTTTGGAGTAAAAGAAAGACCTTCTGCCAAAATACTGAATTGCAGTAGCCCTCACAGAGGATCTTGTGTTCCCACCTACTCACCAGTCATTTCCAGAAGTATCAGTTAAAACAAAGGCAAGAAAAGTGGTCTGAAAAGGACTGTACAGCAGTAAATAAAACACTCATTCACTATAAGTCTTTTTTCTAATGCTAACACGCAAGACTCCTGGCACGATACCCATGAAATCTTTACAATCAACTTAAAGAGAAAAAAATCCTAAGTTCTTTTCCTTCAGCAAGTAGTCTTACATTCTATGCAACTAAACACGCTTAATCCTTTTATTAAAAAAATTAAAAGATTAGTAGAAAACAATTAGCCTGCATTTAATTTTCGAAAGTCTATTCTATCTTCTTATCTGACTAGAAAGCAGTGTGCAATTCAAAACAGTACCTTAATTCTTGAGTCAATCTTAAAATGACTCAATGTTGTCCCTTCGATTAACTGTTTCACAAGAACATGTTAAAAATTGGAGGAATGAAAACCTTCAAGTTAAAAAAGAACTCACTACAAAGATTGTCTGGTCGTCATAGAGTACACTATTCTGAAAGAAGTCATCTTTGGCATTTTTCCTCCATAAAACCATCACATCTGATGGAGGTTGAATGAATTAAGGTCAACTTTTCACCAGACTCCCCAGACTCCCCTGAACTAAAAAATGTGAAGGCAAGTCCATATTCTCTTGGCATCTTTACTGAATATGGCCCCAAACTCGAGTTTTGAGACGACTTTCACGTATCATGACAGAAACTATGCAAAGATCGTATTGAGTAATGTGACAATTTGCTGGCCTTTGAAAGATTCATGGGCTAAGTTTGGCAACCATAAAACATACTGTTAATGAGAAATTGGAGGTTGTGAAACTTTTAAAAAGATGATAAACCCCAAACTCTTATTCATCAGCTGCAGCAGCTGGACAGTAGGTGAGAGATACATTTTTAAAGTAAAAGGCAGGTTGCAGCATATTCTAAGTCAAGAATTTCTAGAACAGTTGCACAATCCAGTTACACAGTAAACAATCACAAGGAAACAAAAATCGAAGAAATACAAACATAAATCCACTGCAGCAGAAACTGACTGGCTCTTTAATGTAGTTTTGTTTAAGTGCTTCCTTCCTGAAATTAACAGCTTTATGCTCTCCACATATGAAAACATAATGCACAAAAACGAAAGGAAAAAGGCACACCTTAGTTAAACTAGTCAAGATTATTTTATGCCAGTTTATCTAATTTTTTAAAATCTTGATGTTACTCATTCCTCAAAATTTTGAACAGAGATAAACCCAAAATTTCCAACTGCCAAACACTCTGACAGTGGGAATTTGGAAGTCGCAGCATAAACCAGAGCTACCGGCAGTAGCTACCATCAGTGAACTGCATTGATGTTATACTGGCCGACTAAGCTATTTTTTGTCATTATGAAACACAATAGAATTAACATCGTGTTGAACACACAAAATCCCCAGTACTTTCATGGAATCACTGAGAGACAGACTCCCAAGGACCGCAACATTTTTCAGTAGCTGCCTCTTACTGACAGGAACAAGTGTGTAAACCGAGAAGTGGCTCTGATACAATTCAGATACACTGTATGAGAACAGCATTTAATTTAATCTGCAGACAATTACTGGTAAAGCTGCTTTGTGTGTTGGGTTTAATTCCTGGGCTGTGAAGTCATGAAATGGTGCTCAGCAGAGCAGAAAGGTGAACGGCATCCTGTTAAGTGAAAGCAAAGAGGCCATTCTACGTATGGCTCTATAAGCTGGCTAAAGCGGGGCCCTGTGTCTCGAACAAAGAACACTGCTTCACAGCCACATTCCCACCCAACTAACTGAAACCACAAGCTGTAAAGTAACTGAACACAAACAATTGGTAAGCCCCTGACTTGTGGCTTGAAGCAGATTTTTTGTCAGACGCTATCTGTGGACATAATTAGTTGCTTGCCAGAGAATTTCTTGGCACTGCTGATAGCCTAACGCTTTTACAAACGGCATGTATGTCTACCCATTGGGAAAGGGGTTCCAAAATCGTTTATTGTCAGAAGCCATTAAATTAAGGATATAAATGATTGAAGAGAAAGGGTTGCTTGAAGGTATCAAGAACCTACTGGATACCTGCCATTTCTGAGACGCTCACAAGGGAGTTACTTCCAAAAACCAAAAAGAGGAAGTAGAACTGTTAACTATTGACATGTACATAACATACCATTTATCAAGATTGCTCTAAGCCCTGAATTTGCATAATGATGTGATGGCACTGAGCCATGCTTAGTACCTAGAAAACCCTAGTGACTTTTCTTAGCTTCCAAAGACAGGAAGAGGGGCGCCTTCAGTGCAACAAGGATGTTTGGAATGGATCACAAGTCAAGCAGTGCCTTTTAATGTTAGGCTTGTGCGCATGTAAAACCTGAGAACGGGGCAAAACATACTGTTAAATTTCAAGGACATTAGTGATCCAAGTTTTGGGCATCTCATGGACAGAGGGGAGTTTTGCCACCACAGATGCTGCAGTGGGCCCTACACCATTCACAGGGGCAGAATAGTAGATGTGTGCTGCCTTCATTTTTCTGATGGTTAGCCTGCTGAGACGAAGTTTCCATAGAAGTCACCTGAAAAACTACCAATTCTTGTGAAATAAGACTACTCCAGCAGTCCAAATCAGTGTCAGAGCCTGCATTTGTCTTTAAAATCGTGTACTTAATAATCACACATGTAAACACCATAAAACTGCACAGCTGTTATGATTGCTAAATAGGACATCTATTTGTGATGCCAGCTATAACCATGTGATACAGTAAAATTTAGTAACCATATTAGCAGCAGACAAATGCATTCAAATGAAAAGGGGGAAAAAAATTGGAAATACCAAAGACAGTAAACCAAGAAAGAAAATGAGATATAAACAGATTTCAAGCATAAAATATACAAATAATTATTATGGAAAAACACAAATGATTTTATTATGATCAATATTTTTAACTTCCTGTAACAAAAAAATATCTGGAATAATACCTTTCTAGTGAAATGTTTTAAAATAATCCCAAATAAGTATTTTTCAGTAAATATTCCTAATCAGGAATATGCGTGACAATATTCAAGATCTGACTAATTCTCTTTTCCTGTCACTAAATCACTAAATCTCATAGTAATGATACTACTAAGTTTTAGACTTAGAAAATTTGCTGCCTTTAAAAGGACTGCATCTGGCAGTGAAGTCACAAACCCAATGAAGAAGCTGCTATTCACATTTCTTGAGATAAAATCAAATACTAAAAAATTGCACATGCAAACATAGACACTTCAGCATAACAAAGTTTCATGCAAAATGCTGACATTCAGAAACCATTAAGAGCAATCAAAGATTTCCCTCCAATCATTAGAGTAGAAAGACTTCAACATTCCCAGAGTTTAAAAAAAATCTGATTATCACACACTACAATCTTTCCAGATCAAACATAAAAATTACAATGTAAATAATACTTTAATCAACTTTTTAAAATACAAATTTTAAAGTTTGTATCAAATTATCAAAAAGCAAAAGTAAGGTTATTAATTTTCAAACCATATTTGAATGAGTAAAACTGGAGATGAAGAAATATCTTCTGCAGTTTGGAATCCAGCATCCATATAACATACAAGCCATACTAAAAGCAGTGATTACATTTAACTTTTTTAAGAGTGATATCAATTGGATTAAAAACGGTAGACTACCCAGATAAAAATGTAATCATAAGAAATTAATGAAATTATTTATCTTTATTAAAACATTAAATTCAGAAAAGCTATTTCCTATTTATAGGGCAAATGGTTTATATTTTATGTAGTGTATGTACAATGTAATTGAGTTTCAGTTTTTCCTTTTTTCATAGGCTTCAACAGTATGCTTAAATATTACTACATGTATGAACAGATTTACAGGGCTTAGTCTAAATAACTAAAATATATTATATAACTATTACATAGTTTGGGAATCCCCTCAGTCAGATGATAACACAATCTGATTCTATCATTTTACTCTTAGTTTGAATGCCTATACTTTCAAAGATCAAGAACTGCCTAAAAGAACAACTTGAAAGCAGCTACATGAAACTAGTAATTCTTCAGATACTAGTAGGTTGGATTTTCAGAACAAATTGAGTGACTTAGGAGCACAAATCTCCACTGTTAATGAGGTAAGTTTGATTGGAAGGAGAAAATTTCTATACAATTTCATACATTTCTACTATACGCTTTCCTAAACCTAGACATGAAATTAAACTCCAACCTCCTGTTTATCAGTCTGAAAACAGACTATACCACCAAGACAGTGATGCTGGGCAACTTTCTAAGTACTATCATTTTTCCCCAGTAAAGGCAGCATGCATGTACACATCCAGAAGCTAAGGGGTAGTTTGCACCAAAAAGATAGGAAATAGAAGAAATTAATGACTCTAACATAACAGCACGAAAATGAGAAGGCTGAAAGGAAATGAAGAGGGAAAATAATTACTCAGCGCTGGTGAAATTAATATACAATGCTATAGTGCCAGTTACAGACAGATTTCAGCACTGCTGTGCAGTGTTTGAAAACAAAGTAACTAGCCAGTATTCAGGTGGACAGAGGCCAAAATTAAGACATACTGCTCACAAGCAGCTAGCATAAATATTATTCACAGAAACAACTAGATTAAAACCAAAAAGATTTAGCATCTGTCTGTTGCTTACAAAAAGAACAACAGCTCATGGTTTTTCAACATTGAAATCAACATTTAATCTACAAGTATTTAGATACTGTTCCGAAATTGAGCACAGATTGCAAAGTCTTAAGTTACTTCTTCAGAGAATAAACAACAGGGTTAGTCAAGCTGCCAATCCTTTTCCGTAAAGCAGGAATAGCTCATGTAAGGCAACATTCTTCCTATAAGCTTTCACTCATCTCATACAAGGTTCAGTTTGTCATTTTCCATTTTGTTATCTGGCTTCATGCAGTATCCCAAACATGCTGAAGCAACAGCAGAAGAATGAATGTTGAAGTACAATTAACCAACTTAAGTTTCACCTTATTTTCCATAAATAATAGAAAGTGCATGTTAACAGAATTGCCCCGTTTTAGGCTGACATCTCAACATCGCACCCTATCCATAAGCTCTAGCACAGTGGAAACTGATGGACTTGCCCAGAAATTGACAAATACTACAAAGCAGAGGAGGGAGCATGTGCTGACAATGAAAGGCAGGGGGTGGGGGGAGGAAGCAAGAATGGAGAAAGCTGAAGGAAAAGCTAAATGAGGAAGGAAACAGAGTGAACTCCCTTCCTATGCCTTAGCAGACCAACAGAGTTCTCCATCCTGGACTTCACCTCCTTAATGCAAATTAAAGTGGCAACTCAAAAAACCCCATTGGTTTGGTTTTCTTGGGGTTTTTTTGGGGGAGGTTTTTGTTTTGTTTTGGGGTTTTTTTTGTTGTTGGATTTTTTTTTTTTGGTTGGTTGGGTTTTTGGGGTTTTTTTTGTGGAGTTATTTTGGTTGGGGTTTTTTGTTTGTTTGTTTTTTCTTTTTTTGGTGGGGTTTTTGTTTGTTGTGGTTTGGGTTTTTTTCCTCAGCTGTTAAAGCATTGTCAGTTGGGTAGGGTCCTTTCCATGTGTTTCATAACAAACATCACAATATCATTTCCCTGCAAAAGCTAGGTATTTGCTCCTGAACACACATGAAACCAGAGCTGCCCTAAACCAGAAAACCTCTAAGCAGCTTACTCCTCAAAAATGCCAGCTTGGGAAGCAGAATATCTGATCTCAGATGGAGAGAAGGTGTGGCTGAATAGAAACTGTACAAGATGATACTTCAGTAGGCAAAACACTCTCATCTTCCAAAAGAAGAGAATAATTGACATTTTCATATGACAAAGGACAAACCGGCTACTGTCTGTTGTTCATGTCCTTAAATGAACATTTGAGAAGTCATTTATGGAAATTCATGAAGAAAAATTCACTCTAAGGATAAATCATATTAGGTTTGATGAGGTATACAACAAAATCACTGTTATTTGAGAGTAGACCCTGCAATTTTCACTCACTCAAGAAGCATTTCCAGGTTAAGTTAATTTGAAGAAGTGACTGAAAATTGGATAGGTCATTGATAGTAGCTAGTAATGAAGTTTTTACCCTGGTGAAGGGACCAGGACAGTACAAATTGTAGCACCAATCTTGGGAATTGTGAAAGAAACAGGATCTCAGCAAGCTAATTTCTCTGAAGTTCATTAGTTTACAAGGCAATTTATCTGACAGAGAAAGAGAACATGAGAGGAAATACTTGAGGCAGTTCATAATGTTTTAAAATTCCAAACAGGTAATATAAAATATTCCAGAATACAGGTGAAAGTAAGTTGAATAAAGCAACCATCATTATTAATGGCTGCAAACATTATTCATTCACTAATAATTCACATTAGAAGAACATTTTGAATTAGAATTCATGAATCAAAAAATATATTTACATAGGGGTAACTTTACTTAGTTATTATGCTACTAAAATTATAGTCAGACTGGAGGAGGCTAACTGAGAAGCAAAGAGAAATTTGTATCTTGTAATTTTCTCGCTAAGGAAAGAAAATCTTCTGAAGCAGGATACGAATCATGAACATCTAGTCTGAAATAATGAGAACCTGTCAATGTCACCAAATTTTTGAGACTCAGAAACAAGGTAAGAAAGTAAGTTATGGAAAAAGTACTCTTATCATTCTAGGCTACATGAGGTCTAGAAAGAGCAGAAATCATCTTATTTCTCTGAAGAAGTCAAAGCTCCTAGGAAGCCACCAATTTCTCCAGGTTTGCTAAGGTTTTGCTCAACCTTCTTACTATTATTCTGATAATATTGACCACATCTATCATGAGATAAGATCAAGTAATAACTCCATTGTCACTAAATGAGTTTGCACCTCATCTGCAAGGAGTTACAGACCCTGAAAGCAGATAAATCTGAGCAGAAACAATTGCTCAATAATTTTCTATATATAATACCTGGCATGAAACACCATTTTTGTAAATCTAAGTACTGTTTCACTGCACAGATGACTTGCAAAATAAGCCATGATTTTAATTGAAGGGGAAAATGAAAGCTTTCATAATTGCCAGTTATGGTATGTTTTTTTTCCTTTGATGCAAACGTTTCACTAAACAGGAACCGTATTACTCTAGTATTAAAAGCACCCAGTGAATGAGACTGAAATACAAGAACTCACTTTTGGGCTTGATAAATTAATTTTAGCAATTTTTGACTTCAAAGAGTTTAATAATGCACTTTGTATCTAACCCTGTTAAGATCCTTGCAATGAATACACTCACACACAGAGGTAAATACTGTCCTAGGTCTCTAGAAGAAAAGGCTTTTAAAACATTAATCAGATTCAATTATCAAAATAATGTTTTCAGAAAATTATAGCCTCAGCTTCATCCGTTCATCTGAATCACCCAGCAAGTTTACATGAGGAGTAAAGCTTGTGTTTATTTGCATTTCAAACAACTAAAAATTAGCTCAAGATGCTATATTTATTTGGATTCTATATATAAATTTTAGCATAGTGCTATCTTAGCCTTCAGAATACAACTCCCTGTTGAAAATTTTAAACAGGAAGTTGGAAGTGCTGACAGGTGAATTTGCCAAAGAAGACTTTATACTAGAAACATTTTTAAACTTTAGCTGGATGCTTTTGCTGAAGTGATATGAAGTGAAAATGAATATGGGCATAGGAATAGTGTGGTTTGGGTTGCCAAATTCACAACCTGAGAACCAAAGGAAGATGCCCTTTCCAAACATTGACTTGCAAATGCAAGAACACCAGTTGCATCAATTCAGTTCAGGTTCTCCAGATTTGTCCTCTCACATACCACCACCATTAAAATGACCAGCTGGATATCCTGTTGCGTGGTTCTACAGGAAAACGTGCATTCTGTGCCTGCGCTATATTATGGATCTTAATTGTTTCACATCAGACAGGTGTTGGTTTGACATCTTACAGATACTGATGTGCTGTAATGGGGTTGGTATCAAAATACTACACAACTTTATGAGTTTATCGTGTGAATTTTAAGAACACAGGTAACATACCCTGTAAAAAGTTATTTGCTATTTGAAGGACATGTCACACTGCTAGTAATATTCTTATTGCTCATGAAAAAAGTAACTTTAAGGAATTATGGCAGTCATATAATTCCAAATTAGTAGAAACTACATAGTAAAACAGCAATATAGTAATAAGAATGATACAATACCAGTCCAATAAGCCTAGATGCAAAGATGTGAACTGACAACACTTTTGGAACAGAGATTCTAGAAGACCAAACTATATTCCAGCTTGCTGAAGAGACAGCTGTTAGGTTTAGACAGCCCCCATATGATCTGCAAAGTACGTTTCATATCAAAGATTGCATTCCTGATCCACAATTTTAAACAAAAACCAAATAATTCCATCTTTGCTTAGACAGAGGTCAATATTGACTATTTATCATTCCTAAAATAGCACTTCTACAACATAGCGTAATATTGCTATTATTTGGCTCCAGAAGGTTGTTTTGCTGTTACTGTGAGCGATTTAAATACCTCCAGAATCTTTCTGCTTACTCTGCCTGCAGACTATGAAGGTCACCATTTCATTTTGGTAATATATTAAGCCAACTATTTTACTCTGTAGATCTCAAGAACTCGCTTAAGCACACTTCTGCTATTTTTTAGAACAAAATTTCATTTTGGTAATATATTAAGCCAACTATGTTACTCTGTAGATCTCAAGAACTTGCTTAAGCACACTTCTGCTATTTTTTAGAACGAGTCACCAAAAGGCTCAAAACCAATACTTGCAGATTTCTTTTACAAGGTTTACTACAGCAGAAGCTACTTACCATCAGCATGAATAATTTTTATTGGAGCATTAATATTAGCACTCTGATTATATATATCAACCTAATTCATAGGAAGAAAAGCAGTAGGCCCTATTGCTAGAAAGGGCCTACAGTAATAAAGAAAAAACTGTAACAAAGCAACCAGTGAATCTCAACTGTGTCCCCAATTGTCCTTCACCCACTCATTCCCCTCTGCCCCAAGACCTGCTCTATGACTGCCATCCCTTTTCTTTACTCAAGCTGCAACTTGGAAGAAGCTCAGCCTTCACTATGAAAACAACTCCACTGGATCAACAGCTCAGTTTATCCAAAGTACATTGGTCGATTTAAATCACTTTTAGTGAATGGCCTTTAAATCAGGTCCAGCAAATAAAAATAACTGATGCATTCCCTTCCATCCATTCCATTAAAGTTTTCAAGAGAAATACTGATTTTAATCTGGTTTACAACAAATGTGGCTAATATTTTACTACATATTAAAAATAGATGCTTTGGTTTTAAACATTTTATTCCAAACTCAAAAAGGACACCCCCCCCCCCCCAAAAAAAACCCAAACCAAACCAAAACCAAAACCAAAAAAACCCCAAACCAACCAACAAACAAACAAACAAACCAACAAAAAACCCAACACAACCCCCCCCTGCAAAAAAAACCCCAAACACACAAGAATAAAACTAATTGTTTTAGAAACCAATAAGAAAAAACAGACTACAATTAAAAGGGAAAAGATGGTGAGAGCAAAAAGAAACTCGATTCACAGTAACCTTTAATAATGAAAATGACACCTCTGTTTCAAGCGTACACTGAATAGGCCGGTTAAACACTTGAGTTTCCCTAGCAGTGCTATTAAAACCCAGAAAGCATTTACTTTAGAAATGGTCGTTGATAGCATAGCAGCAATGACAGACCTACGTAGAAAATACATATAAGTAGTTTCTGAAAGCTGAGTACTTTATTTTAGATGAAAACTGAACTACAATTATCACCAAATCTTTCCATAAATCAGTTTTTCACTTATTTTCATTTAACCACACAATATAGATACCTGCAAGTCACACTCAAGTGACTACACTTAGGCAGTTCTGCCCCCTCCTGGTCTATTCAACATATGCAAGAGACATAACAAACAGTAATTTAAGAGTACAGCAACAACAGAATACCAATATTGACCATAGGCTAATTTGCTGGAGGTTACAGGGCACTCAACTGTCTTACAATCACTTCTCTGCATTCTGATATATCACTCCTTAAGTGTTTATGGATAGAAAAGAATCTTTCTAAACACAAGAAAAACACAAGCGAGGAGAGGTTAGAACAAACAAATGTTCTTGTGGGCACCAAAGAACAAAATTCTTCCAATTTGAAATGTCAATATTCTAGTAAAAGGCTTATAAATAACTAAGCAGGTAGTCATACAGTTATATTTACAGTATGGTCAGGAGTTCTGCCAAAGAGGGACTTAACCCAAACTGTGAGCAGCGTCAGAAACTTCAAGTCTCACTATCATGTAAATCACACATCTGAATCTGATCAGCTGTAACCTCCCCTAAGAACAGTATCTATCCTTGCTTTTAAAGAAAATAGTCTTTGTCTTATCTTTGTCAGGACTTTTGCTAGCATACGCTATGATGGAAATAGAGAGAGGTATTGCTTCTTTCATCTCCTGGAGAATTAGAGTTTTAGAAAATGCTTTTTGCCATAAAGAGAGCCCAAGGATCTTTCCCAGGCAAACAGCAAAGCTACTGCTCTGAGTGGGGAAATTTCTATTTATACATATAGATTCACAAGTTACTCACAAGTTCTACTGCAGTCAGATGTAGAACTGAACAATACTAATCACTCTAGAAGCACTTCACACTGATGCAATGAAATGCTAGAAATAATAGAATATCTTAATCAAACATTAGCATATAGTAAGTTTAGAATTAATTCATTTTCAAGATCTATTTAAATTCCAAAGAGATATAATTTTCCCACTCTGGAACCAGAAGAATCAGTTTCACCATACCCTATGATAATTTCTCATGCCAATTTACAGGATTCCAGAATCACTCCATGCTAACTAATTACACATCTACCAAATACCTTCCTTTTCTGTTTTATCCAGGCAATTACTGACTGGGACATTCTGAGTATCCTGACTTTACAGGCTTCTGCTGTTACAGATGTACTCAGACTGCTCTGATTTCAATCAAAATACAGTCACAGAAAAGTGGGGGAACATTTTCACCTCTCTTGTAAGTTCACTATTAGGAGAAAACTCAACAATGAAGGGAGTAGTAGCCACCAACTTTAAGACATGCAACCCTTGGTTAGAAAACACCCAGACTTTTTTGGGGGAGCAATCTAATACATCCACAGTTGTAAGAACTTTGAACCTGGCAGAAACAAAATCCTGAGATCCTAGAGATGCCACTTCTTGGCATCCAATTCAACAAAACTAGCTGTTGAAGTCACAGGTGGATCTGAAACAGGCTGTTAAAAAGTCCCATCAGTAAACTCTCTTCTTTGCCACTATTACGCTCCCTTTCTAAACGCTTCGTGGCATTTGCAGCATCCTGCCACAACCTAGTCAGTCAGGTTCAGATACCTCAAATCCTGCTCCCTGTACTCACACCTGAACTGACTGGTCTTGACATTTGCTATACATTATTATTATTGTTCCACACATGTAAGGAATCACTGCTGCCACCTAAAGCACCAAAGACATGCACACATTATCTAGCAATCTAACATCTGAAGGATGTAACAGTTACACTCTTGACCAACAGAGAGTAATCAGCACAATTACCCTGCTAGAGTTTTATTGTTCCATTTTCACAGTAACTGTTCCTATCTGTACTTGGACTATGTTTCTGCTTAAAAGTGTTTAGATACATTGTATAATAATGTATCTATCTCCTCTCATACATTGTATCTAAATATAACCAGCGTGCACATTCACTTCATCGGGAGGCTGAACACTCATTAATAGTCATAATATACTTTGATCATAAGTAATGTTGTGTCATTACTATTATCTACCTTTTAAATGAATAGGTTGCATATGATACATGCTTTCTGGTCCATTTCCCCCATTAATATACTTCTTTCTCCTAAGGCTGTACTATTTAAACAACTAGTTATTTTACAGAATTACTAGTTATTTTACCATGGAAGCAGCTTATGCCTCTACTGATTTGGCAACTCAGCAATTTTATTATCTTCAACTAAAAAGAAAACAGCCAAGAAGAAAGGAAAAAAGGGAGTTTTTTCCTCTTCAGTTAGGAAGATTCTAGTGTATGCATTGATGCAGTAACTCTACACAGGTGACGAGAGAGTCTCATTTTCTCTCCGTGGCGGAGCTTTGTTCCACTATTTGGCAGGGTAATTTTCTGCAATTCCTCTCAATGCTTCTACTGCTGTACAAAACCTATTTAGTACATTAGATTTTCTCTTCCTATTAGAGACTTTTCTCCAGCTTTCTTTTCTCACTCTCACCTCCCTGCCCTCAGCAACTCACTACCTGTTCTGCCCAGGGAAGATCCAGAAACCTCTCCTTGATTCAGAGCTCTCCATTGCAAGAGACTATAACAAAGCACAGCTACATAAGTCTGTTCTTTACAAAAATCCTCAAACTCGCTACTGCTTTAATCTTATGTAAAGAAAGCCTCTCAGAAAAACTCTGCTCCTTCCAGCTGCCTTCGCCTATTAAGCTTCTATAATGTCTCTTATCCACTCATAGATAGTGCAACTCTCTGCACTTAATTTATTGGGAAGAATCTAGGCTTTGAGCAGAGATAAGGTCTGAAAGTCAGAAAGGGCTTCCTGTCAATCTTCTGCTAGAAAGTAATACCACATTTTGAGATCTGAAATTCTCAGCCTGATTTGGATATGTCTACATCATCTTATTCTGCAAGTTGGTGTGATTCTTACCTCCATTTTTTCCATCTTTAGTACACATACTACTGATAAATGCTTATCAGTGATTAATTACAGGACGGGTCTGAACCTGCACTGTTTGCTTTAAATGCACTGTCTTCAAAATCTACTGCAAATTTCAATCAAAATGAACAAGGAAAGAAAAAAAGATCCTCCGGGTTTCTGAATAGAAAATCATCTTCACAAAATATGTGACATAGTGATAATGGTGGCAAAAGACTTAAACACTTTTTGAGTGAATGAAAATGAACTTTAAAAGATTTTATTGCAATGCTTAAAACAATCTTTCATATGTATATATAGTCTAATCTTCTAATTTTATGTATCTTATAACAAAAAAGACATAATCACTCTGCCTTTCGAGGTTAACAGAAGACTTGTGACTACTTGTAACCATGGAAATATGAAGAGCTAGTCAGAGCCCAACATCAAACTAACAGAGGTGCTGAGAGACAGAAAATAGATATATGATGAATTTGCTACACATGAAAGCCAGCCAAATCTGTACCAACTGCATTAACAACATAGACAGCAAAGTCTACAAAGCCCTTTGAATGCTTAAAAGCATGTAGCATATACTATGGCTTCCCACTGAAAATAAAGGCAAATGCCTTTAAAGGTTTGTTTTTAAAGCACTGAGTGCATCTGAACTAGTTTAAAAGCAAAGACAAAATGAGGCAAAAATGGTTACTATGTGAATAGGAATAGTAACAATATGCATGAAAAGACTAAAAAAGGCCCTGTTGAAGAAGGGTTTTCCTAAGCTAAGACGGTAGTTATGGAGATTATGCAACTAATGGCCAGTGACATATGCGTTAGCCTGTACCAAACATCATCAAGAATGTTTTCTCATTATCTGGAGAAAGCCCCAAATTTAACAGACACAGAAATACTCAAGACAAGCAATCACTCAGCTGATGATTTATTGACCAAACTATTTGCCTTATAACAACGAGGCGTGTGCATTTTTAATTGCCTTCTCTGTAATATGCCAAACCCACAGATGGTCACTTAACCAACCACACTTACAAACCTTTGGCATAGCCATCCTCAAAAAGAGACAGCTTTGGAGAAAAGGAAAATATATATTCCTTGTTGTATTAGGCAAGCTATGACCAACAGCAGAAGAAAAATCTTTGCAGTAATACTTTTCAATAAATTACATCTACTTGGAAAATAGAACGATTAATATACACAGCAAAAAAATATAACAGATGCACAATACTTACATTACACAAGTGTGCGATGACCCAAAAGAGCCAAAATGCATCAGCATGATCAAGCAGGTACTCCCTCACTCTTACAGCACTAGCATCACTAGGCAAACTGAGCGGAGCTCCCTCTTTGCCCTTCTTCTTTTCTTTAGCCCAGTGATAATGACAGAATCCTCTTACAGCACTAGCATCACTAGGCAAACTGATCAGAGCTCCCTCTTTGCTCTTCTTTTCTTTAGCCCAGTGATAACGACAGAATCAGAACTCTCTTCCAGTCCCACTTCTGGCTTCAGGAAGGCCAAGCTCACCTCCAAGACAGAAGTGTGTCTGAGACACGGATGATGCAAATGACAATACCACACTTCCTAAAATTAGCTCAGTAAAGACTTGTATATAAGCTTAACATCATGCAATGAAGGCATGTGGATCCACAAGGCTCAACATCCTTAAGGAAAACCTGGTTTGCCCTTTCTTTTCTGTAGGCCCGTAGAATTCCAAACAGCATGTGAGATATGTCTGTCAGCTTTACTTTCCCAGGGACACAAAAAGAATGATAGATTAATTCTGTAGACTTTTATGATGAACATAATGTTCTTGTCTTCTTTTTCCATTTGTCTATTTGTTTTCTAGGGAAGCAAAGCACAGACGCTTAGGTCATAAATACACTGCAGATTTCTGTCAGCACGCCTGTGCTCACCAGGGTTGTAAATAGTTGAGATACCATTTTGAATACAATTCCATTGGTAGTTGTACTTGCAAAAAAAAATATTTATAAAATGCCTTAGATAAGATGCTGGGAATCCCAGACACTGAGTTATAACTCAACACATGATTAAGACTTATAGTACACCAAAAATAAAGAGATCTTCTGGGCCTGTGTTGGCTGAATGAAACACACATTCACCATTTCTCACATGTATGATCTGCTTCACCATACTACTATCTGTTTTCCCCATTTACCACAATTTTATTTCAAGTCTTCATGAAATTTTTTATTTAGGATCAGGTTAACACCATGAAAAATAAAGATACTACCTGGAGAATGTGTTCTAGCAATCTGTCATCTTACTTGAATCTTCAGTTTCAAAGCTGCCTTGCGTACCTTTGCAGATATCTTAGTTAAGGGTATATTAATTACATAAATTATTTTAAGTCTTATTATTAAGTCTACACAAATCTCCAAATCCGACAGTAAACTGTAACATTTTAACCAAGATAAAGTTTGAAGAAATCCCATTGTTACTTTCTTGAATTTAACTGTACATATAAAATACTATGCATTATGGGCTTTCAACAATATGGTGATTTCCAAGTGCCTGAAGTTTGGGGCTTTTTAAATTGGAATGGGTTCCTATGCTGCTCAAACACTTTCAAAAATATTACCTTTCTATCTACTTTGTCAGTGCAGTATCTGGCATATTAGAACTCACTCCTAGTAAGAGTTACTACTGCACTATACTAAATCCTGCAATAGAAGTGGTATCTTAGAAATATTACACAAAAATATGGTTTATTACAAAACCCAAATGAATTCCATAGGGTTACATGAGATGTGGCTTACAGCAGAATGCATTTCTAGTGTTCCAAGAAAACCTCAGCTACGCTTCAGATTTCTGTTTTGTATATGATGAATTTTTTTTTTAGCATCTGGGAACTCATTAATTGAATATTCATGAGAAATACCAAATGCAAGAGGTAGAAATGTTTGAACAGAGGCCACATAATAGAAGTCTGGGTTTTTTTCATTAGTGGCAAAACCTTCATATTGGCTAGTTAATATAATCACTGATTATCTGAAATTATTATTTGTGGCATTTTAAGCCTTTTATCCTCTGAACCTCAAGCTTGTACCTAGTATCACAAACAAAAAGGCAACACGAAAAAAGTATTAGGTGTACCACAACAGAACCCTGGCACAAAGAGCATGATGACAATTTGCATTTTTATCTTATATTCCAGTGGAGGATCTTGAGAGACTTTAAAAGCATTTAAAAGGGTGCTTTGAAGCAATGCCCAAAGTAAAATAATGTTATTCCCATTTAACTACAAGTAAACAAAAGGTCAGAGAAGCAGATTCAGAAATGTTTAAGTAAGTAATTCTATTTGAAAAGAAAGGATTTGGCCTGAAGAAACTTCAACAGTCTGTGGATCTCTTCTGTGTCGTAAGATCACCCTACAACTTTTAGCAGTTGCTACCCATTAGCATGGGTAGCAAATATTTGTTTACTAAATAGGTACGTCCCACTAAAATACAAGAGGAGCCTAATTGTGCATCGACAAGCTACAAACACTGGCAAACTTGCAGCTCTTTTTGTGGACTGCATTTCATTACTCACTAATAACTTGACCTGCATACTTACAGATACTGTCTTTGCCTGAACAACAGTTTTACATCAAGTTCCCAAAATAACACATAACAACCTGAAAGAAACACACAAGAACCTTTCCTTCTTTCACCAGAGACCCGATCCAATGATCACTTAGAGAAGTCTTTCAATTGACTCAATGAGACGTAGACCAGATTTCTAAAACACAGACATTCAATTCCTGATTTCAGCAAAGTGTAAGTTGCAATGAGTATCTTTTATCTATCTGTAATAGTCCTTTCATGCTTGGCATTTATAAAGGCACTATATCTTTTTTTTTCCCCACAGATTTTGTAGTCATGTAACCAATAGCTGATACTAAACCACAAACAACACACTAGAGAACTGTAATTAAAATCTGTAGTAAAATGAGCCTAATGAAACTGTACTGTTAGTGGTTATGTTATGTTTAAGTAAAATCATACTAGGGATGATATAGGTCTTAATTATGACAGGCTTAGCATTTTCCAAGACAAAATTCAAAGAATTATGTAGGAAAAACTGCACAGTACTTTATGCCATCAACATAATTAAGACACAATGTAAGGATTATGGGAGCAAACCCAAAGAATATCAAAATAATTGGCCACCCCAAGCTGTATTTCCAACTTGGAGTCTGAATTAATTAAGAGATCAAGTCTAAAATAACAGTAGAAAACCACACACCTAAAAGGATGATTACCCTCCTAAAAAGTCAGAGAAGACTTCTAGCATAGAATTTCTTTTTATAGAAGGAAAAAAGTTACAGGTATCATACCGACTTTGCCACAGAGGCAGAAACAGCTTGGTTCAGCTCTCTGACTGAAACAGCCTGCAGAAGGAGCATCTGAAGAACCACAGAATAGGATTTTATTTTGTTGGGTGTTGCAAGTTTGTCTGTCATTAAGTTGTTAAGAGACCCCTTTAATTTCCTGCATTGCTTCTCAATCTGTGGTACATACATGTACATACCTATAGGACACCTAAAGATGATAGAAACCTTTTAAATAAATAAAGACAATTTCTCACTCATGCAAGCAAGCAAAGAAATGCTGGATGAAAACAAACATAGCAAAAGAACACGCAAAGTATCTCAAATTCCATTAGTTTTACGTGAAAATCACTGAAGTAATACTTGACAAGAAGCGCAACTGAGCATTGGCATTTGTAATAGAAAACATGGCAGGGTTTTGTTTGTTTATTAAAATGTGTTGATTAACCTATCTTCAAGAAACCTGTTGTACTCGGAGCAAGCCATAACCATCTGCTTAGACTGTGCCACCTGCACTGCCCTTGGCCCGTGAGGCAGCCTCCTGGTCCCTGATTATCTGGCAACAATGAACATTTTAGTGAGACTCCATGTTCAAGCTGCAGTATCACACTTTCAAGAAACTTCATCGGGGCTGCCTTAACAACAGGATGACTATTATCCAGACTAGTCCTGTTCCCATCTTTGCTTGTCTCCAAGCACATGCTTATGGATGAGTGGGTAGGTCTATGCTATGTTGAAGACGAACAGTATAACAGGTCACTTTCATGCTCTTTCTGATCCTATAGTGTTGAACAATATCTTTTTGCTCTTCATGCTGCCTGAGAAATAGCGGGGGGAGATTCAGAAGTTAAGAGAAAACGCAATTGCTCACAAAGAAAAGTAACTTATATTAGTAGAAATCATTCTATAAAGGCACTAATTATCAAACTTGTGGCCACCTATGGAAATATGAACATCAGATGAATACCACAGAAGTGCAATATGCAATGATAGTTAAAATTTATGCCACTCCCAGTGACATGCACATAAGTAATAATCAGATTTCTGAAGTCACTAAAGTGGGTGTGGAGAGGGTGGGACCTGTATCAGATGAGGTAGTGTTGCTTCAAGTATAAATTTACTGCGATGCAACAAGGTCAGGACTCACAGCAAACTTCATCTCATGTGACTCGCAGACTCAGAAGCGTATACTACACGCAGTAAAAAGCAGGATGAATGTGGAACTCCGGACTCTGTCTTCAACATCAGTCAGTCCAGATTGTTTTGGGGCTGCAGTTCCGGCAACGAGTGGCCAGTGCAAGTCCAGCATGAAAAGTGGAGCTGAGTGGCTGTGTGAATGCACTATGATGCAGAACCTCCCGGCTATCACTAATGGTGAAGAAGTGGAGATTACAGTCCCCTTGTTTTCCTTTATTAAATCCCTCCCATTAAAACCCAAGAGATTGTAGCAACAGTCCTGCTGAGAATCCATTTAGTATGACATTGGTGCTTAAGATTTCAATAACCAAGGTCAGCTAAAAATACAAAACACAATGGATGCCAGTTCACTCACGTGTGAAATAAAATGCATGAAGTACCTTTCCACATTTCCTAGCCAAGTTTTGCTGCTGAGAAAAGCGTCAAATTACCCTTACAGCACCTGAACTCATCAGTGTGACATCCTGGTATCTCCCAGCTCTAGTTCCCGCTCTTCACATACTCTAGTGCATAGCTCCTGAGCATGCAGGTTAGTGAGGACATTGGGGCTCAAGGGCTGGTGGGGACCAGGGATGGTCTATGAAGATGTGGCAAGTCAAGCAAAAGCATTGCAAGCTGGCTGGACAGGTAGCTCCACTTCATATTGTGTACAAGGGTCCAATGCCTGCCATACCTCAACAGTGCCTATGTTTTGTTCTTTCTTCTCATTAATCTTTTCCCAAGCATTTTCAGGAAGTCTTTAGCTTCTGACAAGGCTATTTTGTCGTTTGTTTAGAGCTGACTGGGATCTAAAATCCACAAAGATGGAAAAGATTTCCTCTTAGCATGAATGGATAGACGAAGTCTTAGGACTTTATGGCAACAGGAAAACCACTTGGTAATTGCTAGATTTTGGGATTAGGTTGCAACTTGGCATCCATTTCATACTTACACAATTTCCAAGTGAATCCAAATCATATATGTTGCTTATTTTTGTACATAATTAATATGTACTGTCTTTTCTGTTATTTGTGATAGTCACTGGAATTTATGCCCAACATATGTTACTAGGACTCCGTTTTGTTGCCTTTTTCAGTCACTAAAACAGCACATCCATTTTATGACATATGCTGTATACATATATTTTTTGATCACATCACAGCAAATCGTTACTGTGGTCTAACTTTAATGTTGTAGACACACTGACCTTTTTATTAACATAAAATTGACAGAAAATGTACATGGGAAAAGACAACACACTAAGATGGAATATGAGTGGCTTGAGCAGAACTAGGAGAATAGATTTTACAGGATTATGTTAAGTATCCTTTAGATTGCAAAGATGTCAGCTAAAACTAACGTACCAGCTGCTGTCCAAATAGATCACAAAAGTCCCCATGCTGTGCGGGGCTTAAAATAGAGCAGCTGATGAGTAAGATGGTATCTCTTATATAAACTTCACATCTCATGCACTAAGACTTTTCACTGTCAAATATTCCTGGGGTTGCTATTTTCCATAAAAAATCTGCAGCAGAACAAAAGCACCAAATTCTTCAACTTTTCAGGCTTTAAAATGCAGTTGTTATTTTCATGCCACAGAGAAACTCCCTTCTGGTCTGCTTTGTGATTCATATGTTTGGCTGATTAACTTTCCTGGAACTCAGAACAAGAGGGAAACCTGCCCTAAGTACTTCCTGTCTTTCTACATGTACTAATAACAAGACAGAGTCCTCCCACCTTTCCCAAATACAACATGCCAGGCACACCTACTGGCTGATATTCCCATAAGCCTCAGAAACAGTCTGCTTTTGCTCTGTTTTTAAATAGCATGCTTTTTCTCTAGGAAAAAAAAGAAGTTTGTTTAACGTTAATATTACCTTAAAACACTGTAAGGACTACAGAAACAGGTAATGTTGTGGAGAAGTACACTATGTCACGTGCTTAACGCTGCAGGCCTTACTCCAAATGCCTAATGGAACCAGCATGAAACCAGTGCTGAATTTTGACTATGTAAGAATTAAGTAAAAACTTCACAATAAGGTCTAGTATATTTAAAAGATGAAATGGTGAAAAATAAAATCAGTTTCCCACTGTCATATCTGGAAATCCTAAAGGAATGAATTCAAATTATGCCATCTTCTACTAAAGCCATGGATATTAGAGTTATCAGCACTAACTGAACATAGAAATAAGCCCTTAGTGTTTAAATATTTCATTTCTTCTTTTCAGAATACGTGTCCTAAGCATCACATTTTCCTTGTATTTGGAAAACAGCTAAAATATTTTGTGTAACCAGAGGTGCTGAGTGGCTTACCAAATTCTTTAGAAGGTTGCTAGTGAGGTACTCCACTTCTAATTGTGGCTTTGCACCTGCCTTAGTCTGTGGGTGTAGCCCTGGCCAACTCATTTAATTTCCTAGCCTGCTTTTCCAATTTGTAAAAGGGAGAATATTACACTTATTTAATTAATACAGTCTGTGGCTGGTGAGGATTTAAAAAAGAATAAAATAAATTACTCTTCAAACATTTAATTGACATTTAAAATTCCAGCTATTCCTTTCTGTTTAACTGATTCTGCTTCTTATTTACCCCTTAAAGCAGATGAAGGCTGGTTGAAAAGCTTTCTCTGCTCATTTCATTACCAAAACGAAAAGTCCTCTTGTTCCCTTTTTTCCTCGCTGATTCTTACTCTCATTTCAAGTCAAAGCTGCATATGCACTGCCTTGCTCTGGCTATTCTGTGAAATTTAGCTTACAGAATTGATAGATCTTGCTACCATTAAATGAAGCTTTGTTCCAGTAACAAATTAAGCTTCACCCTACCACAGTGGAGCATTGTGACTCTTTGGAAATGCAGCAACTAATGCCAAACAGATCTTTTTTCTCAATGTACTAAGATTATCTTTCTCATACCACTGTTCAGGTGAAGCTACTACCACTCTTGGAAGGATGCAAGACAGAAAAGGAAAAAATAAAATAAAGGGCTATAAAGGCTATAGCTTTCCTTGCTAGTCCTATTCAAGGATGCAGTTGCCAAAGGGCAATACAAAATTGTAGCACCCCCTACCAAGAAAAGGCAGCAAAACTCTATTCTGAATCTTAGTACCTGTAACAAATCTTGAAGAAATGAGGCCAGTAATTTCAGGAGTGGTTTTGGTCTAATTTCTTTCTAACGAAATGGCTTATAGATTTTATTTTTTTTTTGTGATGGGGGGAAGAATCTCATACCAACTAGATCTAGGATTTTGCATCTGCATTAAAAATAGATAAATTAAAATGGCATTGTATCAAAACCACTCCAAGAATTGATACAGATTTTTTTTTATCAATAAAAATGGTAATTAAAACTTTTGTGAACATTTTAATAACATTTTTGAAAAATGAAAAAAAAAAAAGAGTAAGAAGAAAGCCCCTAATGGAAAAATGTTATTTGAAAAGGTTGTAGCATTGAAGATTTTTAATGTAAAATATTTTATTCACTAAAATTTTATTAACGTATTCAAAATTTACCGTATCTCCCTCAAGTTCAGACTTCCAGTCCATGAAAAATCAATTAAATTACATGTATTTTTAATGAAGTAAAAACTCCCAAAGTGCTTTGACCTCCATTAAGTTTGAATCCAGATAAAGATAGAAGCTGTTTGTCCTGAGCCTTCCATAACGATTGAAAAAATACTGCAGAGAAGTACACAGAATTTGTTAACTCCCTGGCTTTAGCCTCATTTTCCTCATTAGATTCTTCTTCCTGTTTTTGTTATGCTGCCAGATATTGGATTGCCAGCTCTTGTGAGTTCCTATTGAGTCTCAGAATATTAATTGGTGTTCTTAGAGACCACAGGGCTGAAATCAATGGATTGTATAAGAATCTTTTTGTTTGAAAGAAGCTTCTAGCCCTTGAAATTATGACAAAGTTTGGGAGGAAGAAGAATTGATTTGAAAGAGCTCAGAAGGAAGCAGGCATGTGAAAAAGTCAACATTTATTGCTTTATGACTCCTAATGCTGGAATTTGGAAATACTGTGGTTGGAGATACACTCTTTAAAGTAACTAGTGTTTATACAAACAAAGGCAGAAAAACTTAATACTCTCCTTGCTTAGGGGTTGTAATAATTCAAGAATTTGGAGAACAATGAAAAGAACAACTAAGCAATAGCTCGTTAAGACAAAACTTCAGTTTTGGAGGTGTTTCAGCCAGCCACACATGAGCAGTGACAGACTTTAGGAAATAGACCACTACTGTAAGGTTTTTTTGCATAAATCTGCAAACGGGTCAAGCCATAGCTTCTAGTTTCTTCTGCTCTCACAACTGGGTTGAACCATGGCACCAGCTTTGTGTCATGCTGAGAAATACGGCTCAGTATGTCTCTGGGTTTATTAAACTATAGACAGAACAAGAAATCCAGATTTTTGGGTATAAAGTCTTGCTAGTTTTCTATGAGTTACAACTTTTCCTGCTGCAGGTAAGACCAAAGCTTGTGTAACAAGAGTCAAACGGAGGAAGAGATTGGATAGAAGTGTAAGACAGGCAAGTTAATACTGCACATCTGAAAACCTATAAACAAAAAGCAGCTGTTTGAAACGCTGTAAAGCAGCTGGATCCACGCTTAGGTGCTAAAATACACAGCGTATCTTGGACATATTTTGGAAGACATTAAAAAGTAAAGATGTAAAATACTGCCTCAAAAATATTTTACAAAAACTCACACTCCAAAGACTTAGAGATTTGTGTCCCTCTGTATCTCTAACTGGGCTCACGAATCATGTTTCAGAGAAAATGCAAATAAAACATCAAAGGACTAATTTGGCAGGTTACTTCTGAACATCTGTTACTGCTCCAGAGACACACCAGAGACCGTCTGAAGGCAACTCTTGCCAAAAAAAACCCAACCAAACAAAACCCCCTATCAGTTGTTGAGAAACTAGATTCCTTTTTGTGGATGTAACTAGATATCTAGATTCAAAAAATAAAAATAACAAATGAAAAATCGCAGATTCTAAAGTGAAACCACTGACATGTCACCTTATTATACCTTAGGTAGGCTACATTTAATGGAGTTCATACCCGCTACCCTTCTTGACACAACGTGAAAACCCTAAGATCAGGGAAGTAGGTACTGTAGCACTCGAATGTGAATAAGGTCGAGAAAATATCAGTTGGAACATGGGTTAGTTGTTCCAATATTCTATTAATAAAACACAGTTTTCAGGAGAATCACCAGATAGCACACTTTCTTCTCAGTTTGAAATCATAATTTTAGGACAGAAATTACTCCAAATTCTGGCGTTTAGATATGGCATAACCATTGACATATTAACAGAGTTAAGGAGGAAGCTAAACTCCTGCTTAAGATGTAAGTTACTACCCACTTTAAAAGAAGCATAAAATCTGGAAATTAATCAGGTCAGAGTTGATTAGATGCGGAAATGCTCTCGCTGTTGTATCAGACACACCTGTGCATAGTGCCCCGAGCAGAGCACACAGCGGAGCCGGTCTTTCCAGCAGGTTCCACAATTTGTGGTGTGATCTCAGGTTCAAGTGCTCCTTCAAGTACTATCCTTGAAGGGAAAGTATTCTACCTTTGCTGAAGCCTTACCTCTTCTGTTTGCTTTTTGTGTTTAAAATGCATGATAGAGAGGTGATGCCAAATCTTTTCTGGCAACAATAGCTGAACTCAGGTCTTACTAAACTTCAAACTATCATTTCTTAGCTCTTCTGCATCCTTAAAATTTTGAAGGATAACAGTCAGTATAACAGATGCCTTACTAACCTGCAGAGAGAAATTCTGAACTTAAATCTATTTTAAAGAAAGTCACAGATACCTCATCATATGCTAAAAATCAGAGTTTGATTAACCAGATGTTATTTTCTGTAATATTTCATGAATAGAAAAAACAGTATAAAAACAATTCATAACAATAATTTACTGGGAAATATGACATATGGCCTGTTAAGCTGCTTTCCTACAGAAACAGCTAAAGATCATTACTCCTGGCATCATTCCGTACAACAGTTACTGGCCCCATTAAAACAGATAGTGTGTGATTGAGTCCATAAGGAAGATGGTTTCTACAGATGGGTAGAAACAATGACGAAAACTACAAAGAGTTGTGAGAAAGAAGTAGTCAAGGAGACTTCTCCACCTCCATAACTTCTGTGCACTAAACCAAATCAAAAATGTTGATGGGAAAAAAAAAAAGGATGCATTTCCTCCTTGTTCTTCATGGTACGCATTTCCATCCTGGTAATCTATGGCATTTCATTTAACTTGTTCCAGTGGAGGGTTTTTCCCTAAGTAGGAATATCCTGATGTGCCCAGGAAGTTTGCATCCACCAGGGGCCACTTGTTGCCTGTGTTTAGTCCCAATTCAACTGGGTGGAAACCAAACCTTAATGCTGTCATAGGCTGAGTTCATGTTCTGCCACAGTGGATTGGAATAACCATAATCACGCTGTGATGTGATAACGCTGCAATACAAGCTACTCTGGTGATGTTATACTAGTGAATGTAAACCAAACCTTTGTGATGCACGTTTCCTGTCCTGCGTGGCATCACAGGACAGGAAACGTTAAGACAATTATAATGTGGCAATGATAATCTGATGTAGCAACAATATAATCACATTTAGCAAACGTTTGCATTTGAAAGCAGCTGTGCTGTGATTATGTTCTTGCAACACATCCCCTTTACCCGCCAGCACTGTTGCGTGGATTATCTAAATTTAGACTATAACATGGCAACATAGATAGCTTTACTATGTTCCATCATTGGCCTTTTGCACATGCTGAATAAAATTACTGCTGCATACAACACTGGCATTATATGATCACATTTGGGAGATGATGGAGCATTCATAGAATCACAGACTGGTTTGGGTTGGAAGGGACCTTAAAGGACATCCAATTCCAACCCTCTGCCACGAGCAGGGACACCTTCCACCAGACCAGGTTGCTCCAAGCCCCTGTGTCCAACCTGGCCTTGAACACTACCAGGGATGGGGCAGCCACAGCTTCTCTGGGCACCCTGTGCCAGTGCCTCAGCACCCTCACGGGGAAGTTTCTTCCTTGTATCTAATCTAAATCTCCCCTCTTTCAGTTTGAAGCTATTCCCTCTTGTCCTGTCACTACACACCCTTTTATTTATTATTAAACAATTTATGGTAGTGAAACTAAAGGCAGCATCACTGGTTCTGAGACATTCCCCAGGTGTGGCAAAACCATTAGCGTGAGGACTCACGGAACTGGGTGCTCAGTGCTGCACGAACTTACCGACGCGATACTGTGTACAGGCACACACTGTGTGTCCTGTGAGGCAGGCACAAGGCTGGATTTGCCAAGGCAGACTGTCAACATCGGGAGCCACACTGCATCCTGCGGGTGCAGCTGGGGCACTGCTGGGCTAGAAGACGCGCACAGCAACCACAACGCGATGGTGACCCCGCAGCGGGGCAAAGCAAGGACGGGGAGCCCATGCCAACAGCACGAGGCCAGCC
>NW_009926960.1:17959-54774 GCF_000696875.1 Nestor notabilis | reverse complement strand
GAGGAGAAGGAAGGTGGGTGCCAGCCGGAGCTCCGGTAAGAACGCGCCGTGCGTTTTAAAAGTTAATGACAGGGGGATTTTAGGTGTCGGGAGCAGAAAGAGGCGGCCGTCAGACGGGTACGAGGCTGCGGGCTTTGGAAGGGAGGGCGCACAACGTGCCCCGCTGCTGCAGCCGCAAGAGCTTTTCCTGAGGAGCAACAGTTATACCAACTTACGTGTGGTTTGGTAGCAGGAACCAGCTTTGTTGTGGCGTTAGCTGAAGTTTCTCGTGATTTGGTCTGTGTTTGTCTCTGAGTAAATTGCTAAAACCGTACCCGTTAGCCCGGAGTTGTGTTTAATTTGCCAAGTACACTTACTGATTTCTTCAGTATGGAAAGAAAGAATGTTTCCTTGCAAGGAAACAAAAAGTCACAGAACAGCAAGGATCTGTCAGAAATTTATTATTATTTTTTTCCCTCGAGGAGAGACAGTGGCATCTATTCTCTCACCACGGCATGAACAGGCTCATAGTGTCAGAGTGAGGCTTCTGGAAGGAGACCTTAAGGGAAGCTTCCCTTGAGGTTAACTCCTTCACTGTGTCCTACCTGACAATCTGCTCCACTAACACCCTCTGACTTATTTCAAAGATCTAGTTCACAAACCAGCTGGTTTCATTTTGAGTTAGGTAAATTTCCGTAACAGTAACCTTTTAAAATAAATAAATTTCCTAATTATAAGATTTTTGCATTTGATAGCCTGGGAGAAAAACAACTGAAGTGTAGATATGGTAGATAGACTTGCAATTGGAGTGGACGTGGTGAACAGGGAAGAGCTGCTTGCTCTCTTTCAGATGAGAACTACAATAGTCAAGTGACACTGGAAGGTAAAAAAATGAAACAAGAGAAAGTGGGGTTTCGTACGCCATACTCGGGTCAGCTGTAGAGGTTTTGTCCTGACCCTACTCGATGCCATAAAACTTATGTGGATTCAAAAGCAACTGGGTGGAAGAAATTGAAATTTCAAGAGAAATAGAAAGTTGTAATCCCCCGCTTCGGCCACTGTGGAGCTGGAAAGAAACAGAAACAACATGTGGAGAAGATGTTGGAGGGTACTTGTTATGCTCTTTCTCCTCTTTCCAAGTACCTGCTTTCAGGTACTCAGAGACAACATCCTGGGCCGGATGGGCCCTATGGATTTGATGTGCCTGTTCTTCCATGCATATAGCTTTTTGGAGATGGTTGTAAAAAGGGAAGTGAAATTGCACTACATTTTTGCACCGGGGGGTTTTGGTCTTACAGATCTGATACTGGTGGGTTTTGATCCAGTTCCTGTTCCTACCCAGCTGTAAAAGCATTTGAAGATCACTGAGAGCCCTGGCTAATGATTTTTGACATCATTCATATAAATGAGCAATTCTTAAGGTCTACAACTTTTTGAAAAGCAGCAGTGGTGTGATAGGGGATACATTCAAGTTTGAATTGCTTGTATTGACACAACCCTTGTTCTCGGATTACACTGGGAGTGCAGGAAAGGGGACTAGGCACTGAAAACCACTTGTGTACAGGGCTGTATACATTTTGTGGATGACAGCCTATACTGAGCGTGCTAGTTTCTGGCTTAACCAACAGGCTGAGATCTGCTGAGATCTGCTGAGAGCAGAAATTCTTTAGAAGTAGTTCAGGTAAGCTGGGAAGAATTAACCAAAGTTAAAATTAAAAATGCACAGAGAGTCAAAGCTTTGTGCCACCATTAAGTACAAAGAAAACAGTGAGTGCTGATGCACAGGATTCAGGGAAGCACAGAAAATGTTGAAACATTGGTTGAGGACAAACAGGTAAATCCAGAGATTGTTGCTCATGTGGATCTTGGCAGCCTGGCAGCTCTTTAGCCTGGCCAGATACAGGTGGGGGCCTCAGCAGGTATCCACAATGTACAGTATGATTTCAAGAGGCCTTATGTCCACCAGCAGGGCAGGACAGAGCATTTTCAGAGTCCAGCGGAAAGGAGAGGGTGATGCAGGGATTTTGTTAGCACATTAGCTGTTGGTCAGAGCAAGGAGTGGAGCACCAGAGGGGTGCTGATGTACCTGCTCGGCTGGTGGTTACTGTGTACCTATGTGACAAAGTGACCTCATGTAGGAACTGGGTAGGCAGCATGGGCTATCGTGATGCCTGCTAATGAAGTGAGTTTGGTCTCACTAACAGATGATGCTTAAGAGGACTCTGGCAGGAGCTTATGGCATTTGTGTAGCTGTTACAGCTACAGGAAGGCATTCGGAGTCATACGGTGACTCCAGCTTTTGAGGGCTCCCACGAAATACATAAAGGAACTGAGAGATCCAGCACATGAGTCACAAAAAGCTCATTTCTGCAACCTAATTTTATCGATTAACATTTTACACCACTGTACCCCTCCTATCACCCTGAAAAGGAGTGAAGTGGACCCAGCTACTGTCCTGTCACATTGCATCATGTGTGTACAGGGAGTGACAAATATTAAGAAGGGAATTCAGAAACTGTTCCCACTGTATGAAAATGCTGTGCTGGGCTCATTGAGCTAAGTCAGGACTGCAGGATCCCATGGATCTGCAGCACTCAGACCTCTCTTTGGAGCCTATGAGACTCAGCTTGCTCCTGCCACACTGGAGAAGAGACCACAGATAATAAGCTCCATAGTACAGAGATGCGTGGTTTATAAATCCATGTGAGCTGGAAGGCTGATGATTAAGAGGAGGCTGGTGTGCACAGTACTTTGGTCAAAATGCAGATGGAGAGGAGGAGAACGCTACATATGCCTTAAGAGTACTGCTCTGTGCTTTCCTCGAGGGAAAATACTGTGGAATTTGTTTGTTGTATGCACAAATAGTACATTGTTTAGTTCCCCAAATTTCTTTGTAACCATCACACACAGAAGGCTTAGGTATAATAGCACAAAAATATATTTCTTGCCGTATAAGAGACATTGTATACCATGAGATAGTTATGTATAGGTGAACTTGCAATGCAGGCCATCATAGCTCAACAGAGTTTCAGAAAGCATCACCAGGACCATGGGAGTCACATCAGCAGTCCAAATTTCAGGCTTTGGCTCTGTGGCAGAGCTACTTTACCTGTGGGGGGAACAAGGACTCCCAGACCTGAAGTCTCAGTACCTGAAGTGCTGTGCGAGTCTTGAACTTGGTGAGGATTTTGAGAGAGGCTCATCATATCTGGACACTTTCCTGTCTCTCCCCAAGTCCTCTTTACACTGCCATAGAAGGAAATTAGGTTGCTTTGATGTGATCTATTCTTTTTATGGTATTTTTTCTACTGATCTTGGTGCTTTGAAATGCTATGCAAGTAGACAAAAATATAGGCTTATTATACAGATAATGGTTTCCACAGCTTATCACACAAATCCTCTGTACTCACTGTTTTTCAGCTAACATTTTACACTCTTCTTCTATAATCTGTGCAAGCAGTAATGTTGTCCCTGCCACTTCTGTACAGCTGACTTCATATGCGCTTCAAGCACCCATAAAGGTGAAGGCTGCATGCACAAGCAGGATGGAGCAGACACTAGGACTTTGTTCAGCCACCCAGCTGGTTGTGCCTGTATTGATCTTCTTGGACAAAGCATCCTGAAGAGCTCTGCAAGGGGAAGAGACCACAGCAAAACCCAGGAGGTATGTTTGCAGCTCTCCTTGAAATGATCTTGCTGATCATCACCTCACAAGCTGTGGCAGTGGCAGTGAAGACTTTGACTTGAAGGGGGTGATTTACAGTGGGGGCTTGCAGGCGGGAGTCTGCAGGCAGCGCGGTGGAGACGTGAAGGAAATGGAGGAATATTTTGAGCTGTTAATGGGAGCTTTTCTGCAGCGTGGTGAGTGCAGTTTCTCCTGCCTCCCTGTCAAACAGGAAACTTCCGTCCTCTTTTACAGTGCTGCTCCTTGCCAATGTACACAACTCCTGGCCCTTTAGGGCTGATATTTATGTTTTGCAGTAGTTTGGGGGTAAAGGTTAACCTCCTCTCCACTGTAATAGTAGTATTATTTTAAACTCTCATATGAGTTGGAATGAAGCTGTTAAACTCTAGATTGCCCCAAATTAGAAGTGTGTAAACTCTATTTTCTGGTTGGTTTTGCTTAGTTGTGTTTGGGTTTTTTAATTCTTTTTTTTAATAATTAACTATATATTTTTATTTACGTTATTTTTATTTTGACTTCTTCCTTTATGGTACATTACATCCTTGGCAAAGATTGATACTCCCATCTCATAAAGTCAGAGGATTTTAAGACTCAACATATAAACAATCAGGCTTGAGAATTTCCATGGCCGACTATCCCTGGGCTTTCCAAACACTTCCTCGCTTTAACAGGGCTGTGGACCCTCTGACTGGCAGGACAGGATAGTTTGGGATGTACCGAGGGATTTGCTGAGAGATTTTTCTTTTCAGGCCTCCACCAGAACAGCTTCCATCAAAAGCTATTGTAAAGCAGCTCGGATTAGTTGGGGATGCAGAGGAACCAGGTCATTTCTCTCTTGTGGTGCTGTCTTCTTGCATGACCCTGCAGAAGTCACCTGCCTCTTTTCATGTCCAGGGGCCAGAGAGACAGACTTCCTTTACCTCGATGTATCTCTCTCTGGGACATGGATATGCAGGAATTAATGTTAGATATTTTACTGCAGTTTTGGGGATCACCGATGTACTGAAGAGAACTAGAAAAAAGCCTCCAGCCTTCTCTAAAGAAGATAGAGTTGGGACTGAGTGGCAGACAGACAAGCAAAACGACTTGCTGTCAGCACAGCAGGTTCTGTTAGGAAACACAGATCTTTGTATCCCATGCAATGAAGAGTCATGTTTAGCACTGGGACAAAGTCATATGTGATAACCATAATTGCCAAATCTTTGCAGAGCTTGTGTTTGCCATGAATGTGATGAGAGTTGCCTTTCCTCTTGCAGAAGCACAAAACAGGCTGTGGTAAACTGTAGATTTTTGTTGATTTTCCTTAGGGCACTGTGTTGTTTTAAGTCTTCAGAGTCTTAAAACTGGCAGGCTTATAATTTAATTAGGCTTGGGTCTAAAAGTAATGATGTATTTTTCCTAATGTCTTAATGAGAGGCCCATAAGGCAGCATGTAAGTAATTGTAGTTACTTAGCTCTTTAGTTGCCCATCATGTAGAGGAAATGTAAGTATTACATTAGGCAGGCCAAAACAAGGGAGTGAGATGTGTGGAATGAGCCTGGTAGTGGGCGCTGCTCTGTTACAGGGGCATGGGCTGAGGTTCCAGTGTAAGGAAAGTGGGTGGAAAACCAGATGAACTCGATAGGATCAACTGATCTAGCTTTAATGCCAGTAAAAATTACTCCTGAAGAAGCTGCATGATCCCTATCAGCAGATAATTTTGCAATGGAACTAACCAGCTACCAGCAGTAAACACTAGCACATGAATAAATTGACTTTCCCAGCTAGCAGCATTGAACAATCAAGTAGAGTTAAAAGTTTAATTCAGACAGACAATTAAGTAAAAAAAAAAACCCCAATCACTTCATTACTTTCCTTCTTCCCCAGCTTCCCAGGAACACTGTCCCCTCTACCTTCCCTGGAGATCCACCAACTGACTTGATTTGTATAGACTAGAGAAAACCAGAAGGAATTAACTGTGTTTGCAGAGTTGGTCATGCAAACAACTCGACCAAGTTTGTGTTGCTGTGTGAGCAGGTGTGTATTAGGCAAACAGAGATACTTTATCAGGAAGAACTTTTCCCTAGGAGTTTTCACCTGGAGGAAAGGGAATTGTTCCCATAGTTCCTGCTGTCATATGGTAATAGTGTTGGTTGCAAATACACCATGACCTGGTTTCCAAAGAAAGGCGTAGACACTGGTTTTGCCTCAGATGCCTCTGAGGGATGGGGGAGTAACAAGTGAGAGAAAGCACCTGTTTTGCTGCTCTGTTTGATTTTTTTGGTTGTTGTTAATGCTACCTACATGAGAGCAGTTACATGCATTGATTCCTCTCTCCATTGTCCTCTTTCATTATTTCCCAGCCTCAGTTCTGCTGCTCCTATTCTTCTCAGCATCCATTCTCTTTTTATTTTTTTAACCTAAGTGATAAGCAAGGAGCCTGTTTTGTGCTATGTATCAGCAAAAGGGTTTCTGCATGGGAGAGAGAACAACATGGTAGGGTAGGAACACTCCTGCTCCTCTGCATCTGCTCTGGTTTTTCTCCTTCCACAGACTTGCATTCAGGCTTGACCTTTTCATTGTACTCTTGCTCTGTGGCAAGCACAAAAGCATGTTGCCCCACAACAGCATTCATAGTGAGTACTATGTGTTTCCAATCCACTGGGAGAGAGCACTGCCTACTTACAGCCTGAATTTTCCAAGAATCCTTATTCAGGTAGCAGCCACTGTGTCTTATCACTTCCCACTCTGGTTTAACCACTCTCAAGCTTGTTGTGTGGTGTGACAACCAGGTGTGACCACAGATAATGAGATGGTTCCTACCACCTGGCCATCTGTGTATGACACCACAGTCATCTGACCTCTTTGATGGGTAATGCTGAAGTAGAAAAGTAGTATAAATTTTATAGGGCTACACATAAGGGAGATCATGGCTTTTGTATTTCTGTAGCTCAATGTAGTTGGTGGTTGAGCTTGAACTTTTGCTATCTACTGAATAGGTCCTTCAGGGAAGGCTGGCAGAGGGCAGACAAGAGGGCCCAATGGACATTGCCTGGTATATATTTTGTGTTCCTCAGGGAAGCTGTGACGTTTGCTGTTGCAGGCAGCCAGGGTACAAGCTTACTCAGATAGCCCTGCCTGCATGTCCTGCTGCTGAATCTGTTGTTTTCAGTGCTGCCTGAAGGGTCTTTCCCTCTTTGTGGGTCAGATCAGCCTGCTCTGATTAGAGATCCCTCCATCCTCCCTGGATAAAACCCAGCCTTCAAAGCGGGAATTTCATACTTACACCTGTGGGAAGGCTTCTAATGCATCTTGGCCCCACCAGGCTCTCGTCTTCCTGTGATGGACCAAGCTGGCTCATGACAGCTCCACCCTGCAGGCAGCATCCGGGGAGCCTGTGGGCTCTGTAGATCTGCCTGGCAGCTTCTGCCTTTAATCACTGAAGTGCTTGTGTTTAGTGGAGCACAAGCTACATCAGAAAAGACGCAATGAGGAAAGGGAATGAAGTGCTGGGACTTGCAAAATTCTTTGTAGTCTCAAAGTGGTTGACAAGCTGTTAATAAATCAGTGTGATCTGAAAACAGACAAACTGTTTTTTGGGAAACACCTCCACAGTGCATAGGAAAAGTTGGAAGAAGACCATAGATTTTGATGAGGCCCATGACACATTTACCCTTTTTGGACCAGTTACAGCAAACTCTTAATTGGGTACTTTTTAGTTACAAATGGTCTCTATTAAAAGTAGCTTGTCTGAACCTTCACTATTTTTCATGGTTGAGTTTGCCCTATGGGAGTTTTTGCTCAGTGGGGAGAAGGGAAAAAAGTTGATGTTAAAATGTAAATACTCATAGGTCTTCGACTTCTGAGTTACAGAAAAATTACCTTGAATAATGCAGCTATTACTTTAAAGGAACAGCTGTTTGGAAACTGCTTTATTCCCAAGAAGGCCATTTCCAATAGCCATAGATTAGTCATTTGAGAAATAAGAACAGAAGCTTCTGGAGGGGTTTGGGCTGATTCTTCAGTGCCAGGGGGACCCACTATCTTTTTTGCCTCAAGGCAGCCAGGTTTCCTATTATGTGATTTGTACTGCTGATACAGGGATGCAAGAGGTCATTGGCTACCTGGACTGCAGGTAAGACTTGCTGCGGAGAGCAAGAGGAGTGTGAGAGTTGGTGATGTGGTCTGCTGAGGGTGAGGGTAGCTGCAGATTCCTGACATTGGCATCACTAAGTTGCACAGACTGGGAGATGCTGTTACGCCAGATAAATGGGGTTTATGTAAACAGCAGAAATAAATGTGTAGGGAGCAGCAGTAAAGCCCTGGGCTTTCTCAGGAACCAGGGCTCTCCATATGTAAATCATTAGGGTTTTAGTAAAGTGGAAACATGCCTTCAGAGAGGCAGCATGAGCCCAAAGCCTGCCAATTTCTCTGCACTGCTGAAGGGAACCTGTCTGTTTCTCTGGGTTGCTCAAATCCCTCCTTAACCCTTTATAGAGGGATGTCCTCAAAGAGAGCTGAAGCTGCTGTAACCCTGGTGGATATAAGCCATTGGAGGTCAGCCAGAGCAGGAGCTTGGTTCTCTGGGTGGGATCAGGCTTGTGCCGAATAGAGCAGCTTCCAGCCTGGCTTTTCTCTGTTGCTCCTGAACACCTCTCTGGGGTGGAGGAGTTGCTCCATGTTGCTGGCAGAGGATCAGGGTCATGTGCAATGCTGCTACCCCCAGAATGCTTCACATCACCAAGGCTGCACCATTGCAAGTGGAGCTGGCAGAGCTCACAGTGCTGGGCTTTTGTCCTGGCTCCTCTTTGTTGGGGCAGTGACTTTCTTGGGGATGCTTCATCCAGCCCGTCTTGTACCCTGTGCTCTGGGACAAACTGATGGTCCTTTGCTGTTCCTTATATCTTTCCACCAGCTGTGGAGAGGCCTCAGATATTTAGTTTGACAAACTAAGGGAAATGCATGTTTCTCCAATGGAAATCTTCACAGTCCAGCTGTGACTTAGACTTTGATGTGACAAATTGATAATGGGCCTGTTAATCAGATCAGTGCAAATGCAGGTGTTTGTTCTTGGCCAACATTGAGAGGGTAAAATCTGGGGTTTTTTTTGCAAAAGTTTGGCGCAGAGAGGGGAGAGGAGGATATCCCTGGGAGCCAGCGCTCATGAAAGGGCTGTATAACTCAAGGAGGATCTGGACAGAAGCCCTGTACCCAGTGAAGACCTAGGGCTCCTGCCTTCCTTGGCTGTGCAAACTCACCCTGATTCCTATTTGCAGGAGCTGGGGTGACTCCTGGAGGGATGGTATGGGGAAGGGCAGGCATGGGAGAAAGTCATAGGCTTTCATGGTGAATCCTGCCCCGGCCCCCTCTCCATACGCACGAGCAGAGTCCCACAGCCCAGGCTGCACTGGGGTCCATGTGGGAAGAGAGAGGAGGAGGAGTGGGGTGCTGCGGGTGTTGCTTCCTTCCAATAGAGGGGTGCCTGGATGGATACACATGTGACATACTGCAGTCTGCTCACAGCAGATCCGGACTAGCAATGCTCCAAAGATATGCTTAGGGAAGTCCACAGGGCAAGTGCCTGGTGGTGTGTAGAAATGTTTTCAGTCAGTGGAGCTAGAATTAGAATTATTTTCATACTACTTTTTTCCCCTCCCAAAAGAAGCCCTAGAACCAGGCTTTAATTAATGAGCCTTAATGAGCCCTTCCTTTGATTTCGTCTTGCAAGATTTAACATTTCAAGCAATTACAGTCTATTAAGAGGAATTCAACATTTCTGTGTTGTTATTGTAATCTGTATTGTAAAAGCCAAGAGAAATATCTACTGGTTCAATTTGCTTCTCTGGCCATTATAGATACACTTTACTTTTAACTCCATGACAGTATGAGCTTAGGTGGTTTATGCAAGCAGGTTGCCTATGGATAGTGTACAGGTGCAAACACTGCTTTTCATGTTTGTGATGTGCCCACTGTAGGGGTTTATATAACTTTGGGTACTCTGCAGCTTCAGAGGCTGTTGATTTATCTTTACAGATTACCAACATAAGCAGCAACTTTTCTCAGGAAGGTAAAGTTCTGCACATCTGGCTGATAGCAGCTGGAAGTGACCATTGAGGCAACAGTCTTTACAGGTATTCCCTATGATCAGACCATACTTCACTTCCCCAAACTTTTGCTGTGTTACTCATAATACATACGCAAATGTCCATAGTCAAATATGTGTTACTTCCTCTGTTCTTATTTCTATATTCTCTCTCTCTTCCCCAGTTGCTGCAAGTCAATAGAAACCAATGGCTAATTAGAGTGTGTACCCTAATGTGCATTTTCTAGCGTGCTTTTGCCTTCAGCTTGGCCTTCTTTCCTAGTGCTTCCTTTAGCTGGCCATAGCTCGGTTCATAACTTCCAATGCTTTCAGTACACAGGGGAGTAAGCTTATCCTCTGGTTCTGTGGATTTTATAGGGTTTTATGAGTGTTGTGTGAGCCCTGGGAGAGCTGCAGAATTCTTCTGCAGCCTCCGAACACATGAGACATGCGCACTGGGTTGAAGCACAGAGCAAGGAGTGGAGCTCCGCTTCCCACTTCAAGAGTGCTGTGTATTTTCTGGTCCTCCTGCAAGCGCAGCATCACTGCCTTGGGCAGACACAGGCAGCCGAGCCTGGCTGGAGACTGCCTTGGAAGTGGGGGCTGAGAATCTCAATTTCAGAGTGACATGGGTCAGGCTCTGCCCAGTCCTCCTGGGAGGGTTTGTCCTGCTGACTAAGGCCAGCAAGGCGTTCAGCGGGAAGGACAACTTGATCTGCAGCTCAGCCTTTTTAGAAGGGTATGAAATTCTCCCACCACCTTGTTCCTTTCTTTGTGTCATTGTGCAGCTTGCTGAGTTGCTGGAAGCAAATTGTTTTAAGCGTTTGAAGGTGTAAAACTGCCCAAAACAGCTTCTCACAGGAAGGAAAATAAAAAATAAAAAATAAAATAAAATAAAAAAGGCAGTGAAATGCATCAGTGGAAAACCCAGCTGTTTTCTGGGCAGGATACAAGTGTTGCCATCATGGATCTAACTACTGATCCCTCTTCTGGTACAGCACTAGGTAAAAGCGGATTCGGAGAACAGAGCAATGGTCACAAGAAACATTTTTATTGGTAAAAATTTCCTGTCAGAAGTCTTGGCAGGTGGCAATTTCCTGATGTTGTGGTTCCAGGGAATTTGGCTTTCTGTCCATATTTGTGTATCGGCAAAGGTAACTCTGGAAACTCTCAATAACCAGCTGATTGCCTAATTTCTTCTTGAATCCTGCTGAGCTCAAGGTCTTTAAGGTGTCTTATTACAAGCTATAATTGTGTTGTGTTGTAACATGTGTTTTGTTACACAACATGAATGTGTTTCCCTTCTATTTGTTGCATGTCTCTTTAATTTGAACATCCTTTGCTTTACAGAAGCAAAGGATAAATAAAAACACCCATTTACCTTCTCTGAATCATTCAGTATTTTGCATGCCAGCCAGTAAGTGCCCCAACCTGGTTAGATGCTGTGTATGTGTATATATAGACCAGCTGCGCAATATGTGTTGGATGCAAGACGAGATCAGTTTCTATTCATTTCCTCAGGAGTCTTCTTGCATGTAAAAGAGAAAGTGAAAACAATTTACAAAACAAGGCACAATGGCAGTGCCAAGCTCCCTTCCTAGTATGAAGTCTTTGTGCAAAAAATGGAACCTTGGTCCTTTGTGTAGTATGGTAGCACTGGAGAAAAAAGCAACTCATGAGCAAGATAACCAGAGGTAGTGTCTGGTCAGAGCTACCCAGATGGGCATTTCAGGTGGTTCTAGGTGCCTGTTCCTGTGTGCCACATGTCATTCATTCCCTCCTCCACAGAAGACAGTACGCTGCTGTGTCTAGGTGGCGCTTTGAGTGCTCCATGTGGTAAGAAATAGAAGTTTGGCACTTGAATCAAAACCTGATTAAATTTGTGGTGGCTTTTCTGTCCCAAGGGATTTCATTCCCTGGTCTCACATTGTAGCTCAGGAAATCCCAGTCTTTTTCAGGAACTAACTTTATACTGTTTAGAGGCAAAAGACTTGTTCCTAAAGAGCAAGGCTCTTGCCCTCATACTGATGTACCAAGCCTGGCTGTGGAGTGTGTTGGCAGTTACAACAAGAAAGTATGAATTCAATGTAATACAGATAGAGCAGGAGGGACAGTGAGATGTAGGTAGTGGTGAACTGCACTGCTGGACAGGCATTCATTAAGCTGTGCTTAGGAGTGTTTTGGGTCACACGTGGCCTGATTCTGTCTGGATCACTGCGGTGATGGTGATATAGTGTGTGTTGTAAAAAACCAAACCAAAACCAAAACACAACACAGCAAACAGATGGTGGTGGGGTGGTGGTGGTGGTGGATGTGTTTGCTGGCTCCTAATGCTCTCGTCTGACCAGATGCTGGCCCGGATCAGTGGGAGATCTTCCATAAACAAGGGATTTGGTGGAAGAGCTGAGATTTCTCACCAATGCTCCTTATTTCCTTCCTCCACAGGGTATTTGAGCCACGTTCAGATTTTCTGGATTTCTTGACCTCCTTATATGTCACAATAGTGTCTTGTGGTTGGCTGTGCTGAAAACCATAGGAATGTTCAGGGAACTCACTGTGGATCCTTTGCTCATCAGCTGCAAAGAGGGAGTCCTCAGTGCTGCCCAGGTGATTTCTTGCACATCCTGGTCTAAGTCCAGACCACGCTGGTCTCCAGCAGTCTGGATTACTAGTTTCAGGCCGGGAGGTGTGGCGCAATAGTGTTTTTGTTGTTTTGCTTCGAAACAGAATGTTTGGCACTGGGGGGAAGCTGGCCAGGGCTACCGTAGATAGAGGGGTTTGGAGCAGCGGAGGATGTGCTTTCTCCCTGCTCTCCTTTTTCCTTGTCCTGGCTTTCTTTTTGCCATTTGGAAGAAGACAGAGGGGAAGGGAAGATTTGCTCCCTGGAAGAGGGGACATCTGTTCAGCCAGGAGTGGTAAGGGTTGCCCTTGGTATCCAGGGAGACAAACAGGCAGAGGCACAGGGCAGGCTTCACAGGGAGACCTCAGCACACAGGTCTTCTCCGTCCAAAGGAAAACCAGGGGCAGGTTAGCTGTGTTGCCCTCTGCAGGGCTTCCATCACATGGCTGGAAACCTGGCTTTGGTAAGAGACGGCTTCTGAGAGTGACTTTTCTTCATGAACATAGGTACAGGAAGGATGTAGGTAAAGGGGACGCCTGAATTAGATGTTGAGCTGGGAGTAGTTTGGAAAAGAAGTGAAGGAAAGCACCTGCTGGCTAAGGGAGAAGGTGGGTATTACTGGCTTGGTGGAGAGATAGGTCTGTTTTTTCTCTTTCTTTGTACCTGGAGGCTGTTTGTAAAACCTGTAGAGCCCTTTTGAGCTCTGGCTTCTACAACATAGGTATGTGTTGGTTTACCCTGCTTCCTTCCCTGGTCTACAACTGGTGCCCCCAGGTGAGACGGGGAGGTGGCATTTCCTTATGCTTTCTGTTACCCCCAGAGGAGAAATATCAAGGAGAAAGATGCACAGAGAAAGGGAAAGTCAAAGAGAACAGAATAATGAAGCAGCTCTGCCTTAACAGGCTGCATTTTAACAGTAGCTACAGCTTGTAAGACCTGACATTGGTGGGGATGCTAAAGATGCCCGAGTTAGTCTTGCAGCAAGTGTTGCATGCACACCTCTCTGCTTGATTTTACATGCATACGTGGGATCTGCAGGCATCTGAGCGTCTTCTGGTGACCTCACCATTTTATTCACTCTGAAGCATTCTGGAACAACTTCTTCTCAAGAGAAAATACTGGGAGCTGCTCAATTTAGAGGCGAAGTAGAGCTTAGTTTAAGCTAAGCAGAGCTAAGTTTAATGCTACACGTGAGTGTAGGCTCTGGTCTAATTTTAATTCAAGGATAGCTACGATGCTGCTTGCACTCAGCTGGTAAAGCTATATGCAAAGATGATCACTGTTTAGCTTTTATTGTGGTAACATCTCAGCTGTTAAGTTGCTACACAGGAATGTTATTAAATACCCTGCTGCATAAAAAAGGGCTATGTGTGGTTTTGCAGTTGAATCTGCGGATGTGTCACACGGGAGAGAACAGGATAGCTGTGCTATTTCTCATTACTGCCCTTCCTGCCCTCAAAAGGTTACATTATATACTCATTCCAGTGCATGAAAGTCTTCATCCATCTCTCTGTTCAGGGCAGGTTAGCAGTATTTTCCGGAACAAATCTGGACAGATGGAGGACATCGGGCTTGTCAGACCCTTTTGGGAGAGGATGGGAAGGAAATTAATATCCCCTTGGACATCTTCATGGGCCAGCTCCAGTGCTGGAGACAATGAGGATGCTCTGACTGAATTCTAAAGCTTTCTGTCTAAAATACTAATATCTACCCTTATGCATGCATTCTTTGCAGACTCACAGGAGATCCCCTTGCTGCTCCCATTGAATCCCCTGGAGTTACTCAGGAAAGTCAACAATCCTTCCTACTCACTTGGAGGACACTCATGTTTCTGCCAGTGCAGGGGTTGCTGTACTTCAGTTCGTGACTCATAACAAATTACAAAAAGATTTGGAAAATAAACAGTGGGAGTCTTGTTCCAACACTGTTGTTTAGCTGTAAATCATCTGTAATCCGAGTTGGTTTAATGCCTTCAGTCAGCTGACTCAGGGGAATGAAATCTTTGCCTATTACTATGGTAAAGTCTGACTCTCAATTAACATGATGATTAAGAAGAAACTGTGTATTTCCAGTGCCCTGTCCTGCTAAGGTGGCGTTTATCCTATAGGCAAACCAGTGTGCACATGGCTTTGTTAGAACCTGGAACTACCTCTGGTGCTGATTTAAAATACCATCATGTCTGTGTTTACTTGCAGGATGAAGAGATGCAAGTGTCCCTGCAAATGTCCCTCACGAAGGAAGATCCTGATCCTGTGTGTTACGGGGTGGCTGATAGCACTGCTGAAGCTCCTCCATGTTGAAAGACACTTTTTTCCTTCTAAGGGCATTTATTTGGTTGAGCCCTTCTTGAGCACTTCTTCTTATGTCAGAAACAGGTATTCCTACCTTAGAAATGAGTTCCAGTATGAAATTAATTGCTCATCTATATATGAACAAGATCCCCATGAAATTGGCAAGAGTTTAGAGATAAGAAGGAAAGAGATAATCGATTTAACTGATGAAGATGTTGTTGCAATGACAAGTGCTTGCCATGTGTATCGTTCACTTAGGAAATACCACCTAAAACCTGTTTCTCCAGAGGAGGAGAGTTTTCCAATCGCCTACTCTTTGGTTGTTCACAAAGATGCAGTAATGGTAGAAAGACTCATACATTCACTGTACAGTCATCAAAATATTTACTGCATCCATTATGACCAAAAAGCAGCAAAAAGTTTCAAATCTGCTGTGAAGAATCTAGCTAAATGTTTCCCCAATATTTTCATTGCATCAAAGTTGGAGACAGTGGACTATGCACATATTTCACGGCTGCAGGCTGATTTCAATTGTTTGTCTGATCTGATGGAGTCTCCAGTCTCCTGGAAGTATGTTATTAATTTGTGTGGCCAAGATTTCCCTTTGAGGTCAAATTTTGAGTTGGTGGTTGAACTGAAGAAACTCGGTGGAGGAAACATGCTGGAAACTGTAAAGCCGAGCAGTAGCAAAAGAGAACGATTTACTTATCACTATGAACTTATGAAAGTGCCTTACGAATATGTGCAGATGCCTGTAAAAACCAACATTTCCAAGGATCCACCACCTCATAATATTGAGGTATTTGTAGGCAGTGCCTATTTTGTTTTAAGCCGAGAGTTTATTCAATATACCCTTGAAAGCTCTCTTGCAAAAGATTTTTTTGAGTGGTCAAGGGATACGTACTCTCCAGATGAGCATTTCTGGGCCACTCTTGTACGTGTTCCTGGGGTCCCTGGGGAAGTTCCAAGGTCGGCGCAGGACATAACAGACCTACAAAGCAAAACTCGTCTGGTGAAATGGAATTATCTCGAAGAACATTTATATCCTCCCTGCACTGGTACCCACCTTCGCAGTGTCTGCATCTATGGGGCTGCAGAATTAAGATGGCTTCTGAATTACGGACACTGGTTTGCCAACAAGTTTGACTCCAAAGTGGACCCTGTCCTGGTAAAATGCTTGGCAGAAAAACTGGCAGAACAACAGAAGGAATGGTTATATTTGTCCTCTGATAAATACTTTCTGCACATAAATTCTGTGAATGCCTCACTATAAGCAGCACTGTCTTCCCTGCTGCCAGTACTGTGTACTGTTATGGTACAGCACCTGAAGTTCCTCCGCCTTGACCTGCTGCAGGATGTTAGCAAGCAAAACGTCCATTTTGCATGAAGTTCAGGGCCCTTGAAAGCCAGGCACCTGGTCATTTATTTGGGAAAAGTCATGCCTCTCTGATCAGCTGTGTTGTAACTTGCCACAGTAATTCTGTAGTTGTTCTTCAGGGTGATTCTGAGAGGGTGAGGTTTGCTTTTGGATGCTCTGGTGCTGTCTGTCCCAGTGGAATATTTCAGAAATGTGTTTTGCGTCAAGTGTGTTCGTGTCTTTCCTAAGAAACTCCAACACATCTGTCTGCCTGTTTCCTTTTTCTTCACTTTTGTTTTTCTTAAAGGTATGAAACAAAGACCTCTCTATCTGCTACCTCAGGAAAACTGGAAGTGCCCATCTCATGGACAAAACCAAGAGGTCAGCGTGACACCAAATGAGCCATGTGGCTTCATCTGAAGTCCCAAACTTCCCATCTGTGGGAGCTAACAAAGATCTTTGCAATGTGAATATGACTGGACAATATAAAGGAAAGATCCATCCATAGCGTTGTTCTCCCAGCGCATCTGTGCATTGCTTTTCCTTCTGTGAAGTACATGCTCGGGTGCCATGCCTTTCCTGTGAAACTGGTGGTGGTCGAAACAGAATTATATGCTGTTATTCTTCAAAGGCTTTTACAAGCGTACCCTAAGGGCAGTCACTGCAGCCCTTTAGAGCAGATAAGTATGCCCAGAGGAGGTCAGTCTTCATTTCTGTCTCTGCCTGTAGAAACATTCTCCTGTGAAATCCCAGTCCTCTTGAGACAATATGTTTACACACAGTGGATAGCAAATGATGTTTCTAATTAGCAACGTGGTGCTGCATTGAAATGTAAAACATGCAAAGTTGAACAGTAAGCATAAGAATAGCCTTATTGGAGAAATCTAGCAAGTCTCATGGCCACCACCACAATCCCAGGCTGACAGGTTCCTGAGCAAGACCTGGTTCACCCATTCTCCAACAGCCTCTGCTTCTCATGGCTCTGCTAGGCCTCCTGGTAATGGAGCAGCCCAGGAGACTCCTTACAGCTGGGTTCCCTGTGCTACAGCGTGAGAGAAATGTTCATTAGTGCAGGGGTCTCTGTAGAAACTCTTGCCACTTCAGAAATGCCCCTTGGCATTTTGGAAGTATCTTTGGGATGTTGTTCTGACACATATTTGGTTTCAGTGTTTCCAGTGGTCCCTGGGTTACAGCTTGCTCTGTGCCACTCTCCACTTTCTAGCCATCTGGGTTTTATTAAGGGGCCTCTTCCCCTTAATAACTCTGGATATCTGGTCTTATTGATCCATAAACTACTGCAGTAACAACCATTTCTCATACCCATGAGAAATCTTTGTTTTGTGTTGGAGTTGGAAGAATGAAGTAATATTTTTGTCTCAGTCTCAGTTTTCGTTCATAAATTTAGTCATGGTCAAGTTATCTGTGGCTTAAGACTGGGTTTGAGAGTCAGGAGTTGTGGACATTTTTCCTCATTCATAACAGTGATTTCCTATGAGACCTCAGACAAATCATCCAAGTTTCCTGTTTCAGCTCTTCCAGCTGTAAAATAGGAACAATGTTCTATTACCTTGCTAAGCACTTCTAAACCTATGGGTGGTGTGGGTTGGTTGCGCTGTATTAATTGCTTATCAGACTATTTATGGAGTCTGTGGAAACGCAGGTCAAGTATTTCTTTGATGTATTGTTTCTGGAATAAATGGGGATTATTTTTAAAGTACGTGTTGCTTACTTCAGTGACTTGCCATGTCTGTACAGAGCTGTCCTGAGTTGATGTGATTCATAGACACTTTATAGAAAATGAAATACTGACAGTATTCACAGATTCATACGTCAGTACTTCTATACACCATAGAGAATCCCCATGTGGAAATAGGTTAATAGAAGATGATGGCAGGATTCCAGAGGGCTAAGCCACAGCCTTCTGTACACATAAATTGACATTTAATGATACATTTATAATTTTTTATTCAGTTAAACTGGCTTCATGTATGTATATTGTCCTGGTTTCAGCTGGGATAGAGTTAGATTTTCTTCCTATTAGCTGCTACAGTGCTGTGTTGTCTGAGAACACATTGATGTTTTAGTTGTTGCTAAGCAATGCTTACCCTGATCAAGGACTTTTCAGTCTCATGCTCTGCCAGCAAGGAGGGGCACAAGAAGCCAGGAGGAAGCAGAGACAGGACACCTGACCCAAACTGGCTAAAGGGGTATTCCATACCACAGCACGTCATGCCCAGTATACAAACTGGGGTGTATCACCTGGAAGGGATTGATCGCTGCTTGGGTATGACATATATAGATACATTCCCATTTGTGTTTGAGAGGTTTGCTCTACCATAACTTTATAAAAATTATCCACCAGCACATCAGACTTAACTGAATTAAATAATTGTAATCAACATGCAAATTTGCGCTACTTTAGCTGACTTGGGTTAAATGATACTTGTAATTTAGCTAGTTTGAAATAAGACAGTTCATGCTCCCTAAGATGTGGATGTGGAGATGGCACCATGTGGTATATCATCACCCATTACAGTGGTACATTTGGTAGCTGGGGAAGTACAAATTGCATAGGCACAGTTGCAACTTTACGAAGTGCTTAGTTTCTAATTAATAGAATATTTCTGGGGTTTGAAGGTAACTTTAAAGGCTACTCAAGCCTGTAGAAAGGCAATTGACAAAAAACGTAGATCACTGAGGCTGGAAGATCATCTAGCTGAAACCTCCCACTCGCAACAGGATCGACACTAAACTTCGGCTAGGTTTCATCCCAGGGGGTCTTGCAGATATCTAAGGAGGATTCTGCAGCAAGGTTTTCCAACGTGTTCAGGAAAAAGAGCAGCCAAAATACAAGTTCCTTGACTTTTGAGTGATTTTATTATTTATTTTTTTTTTGTCTTTGCATTCAGCAATGCAGATGCCATACCGATGTCTGTATCATTAGTGAAGTGATTAGATTACACGGTTGGGTAACACTTTCATATTTTAGTTTTGACTTCTTCACCTTTGTATTCTTTACACAGGTAGGCCTTTCTTTGCTGAAAATGGACCTGAGGCATGATCCACAAACCCCTTTCTCTCTGTGAGAAAAGTGGCTGAACACAATTTATAGCAAAGCAAATACGAAGTTGTATTTGGGCTGGAACTTAGATTATAGGCAGTTATCTGCCATTCTGCTTTTATAGGGTTTTGTGTTTTTTCTTTTCCTTACTAAAGTTCAAACATTCCTTTCCTCCACTCCTCTTCCCATTCCTCACTTCTCCTGAAAAAGATTCCTCTTGTAAGCTATTTCACAAATTTGAAATGCACATACATTTGCACATATTAAATGTTTTCTGATGGTTTTGTTTAGCTGAAGAAGCCCCATGCTGGCTTTCTTCCATCCATCCTGCCCTGTGCTGGCTGCATGGAGCATTTGGACTATCCATTAACCTTATTTTCCTGCTCAGGAAGGATGTGTGGGCAGGCTGCTAGTGGTGCTCCTGGCTGTCAGCTCTTGTGTATGGGTCCAGCCCACCATTCTGCTGATGGCTGAAAACAGCAGAAACATCGCATGCATTCTAACACGGCAAAGTCAAGTGAGGAAAAAAAGGACATAATGAGCTTTTATGAAAGGCATGCGGAGACAACATCTGTAGACTTTACTAGGCTGGACATGCAGTCAGGAGGATAGTATATACAAACATAAATGCCTCATTATTATTTTCTTTGACATTGGAATAAAAGAATGTGACAGGAAAGACTAGAAATTAGACACCTAATCTGTAATTGTAATTAAAACAGACTTGGCCTGTTGAGCATTTCTAGGGCTGCTGTGTCATTACTGTGGTGTAATGTGTAAACATGAATGTATAAACATGAGAACTCCACATTTTCCGCCCAAATACTGGTTTGTACATGGCACACTAGCATGTGTTTACAGTGTGACCTCGAATTTTAGTTCAGGTATAATAATCTGTTTCTGTTTGGTGTTTTTACAGAACTTGCACCATTCTTGGTGGTGGTAATTTCCACTCAAATACAAATGATACTTCAGAGCAATGCGATCTGTTAGTAAGGTGCAGTAAATCTGTACTGAAAGCACCCCAGTGCTTTTTGTAAATATCAAGCTGATAGCTGAATATATTCTATCCTGCTTTTTTGTATTTTTTTTTTCCCCCAAAACTATTGGCTCTTTGGTTTTCCTGTGGTGACAGTATACTAGTCTTCATAGTACCAACCCTTCTTAAAAAAGGGAGAAAGCAAAACCCATGAAACTTTGGATGAGGCATCTTCTCAAGTGAGACAGTGTACTGGGTTTGTGTGCAACGTTTTGGTATGATTTGAGCTACAGGAGTGGCTTCTGTGAGAAGCTGCTGGAAGCTTCCCTCATGATTGACAGAGCCAGTACCAGCTGGCTCCAGGGTGGACTCATCACTGGCCAAGGCCAAGAGCATGAGCAGTCCTCCCCCTGAAGAGGGAGAAGTGGCAGCAGCAGCATGTGATGAACTGACTGCAACCTCCATTCCTCGTCCCCCTGCTCTGCTATAGGGAGGAGGTAGAGAAAATCGGGAGTGAATTTAAGCCCAGGAGGAAGAGAAGGGTGAGGAAAAGATTTTTGAATTTTTGGTTTGTTTTGTTTTGGGGTTTTTTTAAGATTTTATTTTATTTCTCATAATCCTACTCTGATTTGATTGATAATAAATTAACTTTCCCAAGTAAAGTCTATTTTGCTTCTGACAGTAACTGGTGAGTGAGCTTTCCCTGTCTTTATCTTGACTCATAAGGCTTTCAACATATTTTCTCTCCTTGTCCAGCTGAGGAGGGGGAGTGACAGAGCAGCTTTGGTGGGTACCGGGTGTCCAGCCAGGGTCAACCCACCACAGACAGGAAGGAGCCAGATGGTATATTATAAAGGGAGACAGGGACAATATGTTTTCTTGCTACGGAGCTGCTGTGTGCATGTATTAGGGGAGATGTGCTTAGGTGGAAATGCTTGCACATAGCGTGGTTGCTGCTGCCATCTCTGATTGAGGTAAGTTAGATTTGAGTTAGTACGTTTTGAGAAAAAGATCATTAACGAAAAGAAGTGCCCAGAGCCTGTGTTGATTTCTCCTAAAAAATAGGTGCTCTGAAAGATCTTGAAAATTTACTGCGCCTTGAGTAGGGGGTTACAGAAATGCCCAGGAGACTGTGCTAGTTGCATCAGAGTGGGCAGAAGAAGGAGTCTCTCATGTTTTTGCTCAAGACAGGTGAATGTTTTTTAATGATGCTTTCTTTGTTAGTTGTAGAAACTGATTTAAAGATGTGCTAATTTGAAAAACTAGTGTTTGACTTCCACCTTGCATCTCAAGTGTTCGCTGTAACACATGAGTTTATTTAAAAGACTCTTCCTTGGGCTACAAATAGAGACTTCATTGTGATGTAATTAAAGGCAGCAGCTTTTCTATTGCTGAACCTCTTTTCTCTGCCTGAGTTTGTTCTCTGAGATGGAAAAGTTGGCAAGTCTAAGCTTTACCTGGGGTGTTGAGAAGATCAGAGAGTATACAGAGATGCTGCAGGTGGCATTATTACCACCATAGCATAACAACTGGAAAATAAAAATCACTGCATCTTACACTGTAGAGCTTCAAATCACCGTTTATTCATAGACGTAATAGGAATTGGAAATCATGCAGTTGGAAATAACTACGTGCAAATATTTTAGCACTAAACTGCTAGGGGCCATAGAAGGATGAAAATAGAGGTGGTATGTTCATTTTTATCTGATTCCTGGAAAAATTAGCTATAGATGAATTGAAAGACCTTTCAGTTAGCATAAATGTAGAACTCTTCATTCTTAGATGTTCAAAGCAGCAGACTTGAAGGCAACATATAATTTTCTCCAAGAAATGTTATACTTACTTTTGTTTCCTGCGATTGTTTCTTACCATTTAATACAGCACTCCCAAATCCTTTATGGCCTTAAGATACCCACATCTACTAAATTTTATCACTTACCTTTCACTTACTCTAAGCTGCTTTGGAGTCCAGAAACTTGTTTCCTGTCCTGTAGCAGGTCTAAGGGCTCTTAGTACAATCAACATGTGGCATGGCTAAATTTCCATTTAATCCACTTTAGCAGAACATGTGCATGTGGTCAGCCATCCTGGACCTGAACTGGTACAACAGTTAGCAGCTTCCATCACTAGGAGGTTACTCACATTTTACTCCGCTTGTAGTTGAAGGAAAAATTATCAAAGGTATTCTTTGTTCCTATGCCAAACTTCTTCCTCTTGACTTGAATTCTGTTTGGTACAGGCTCTATATAAAAAAGCTGTGATAGAAAGATACACCAAAAGGAGTAAAATTACGTACATCACCAAAAGAGGGAGAAAAAAAACCCCAAGCTGGTTTGGGAAAGTAATTTCAAGTAATTGAAAAAGCAGATGATGCTGGGACTGAGCAGGGAGAAAATACATACAGCTGTTATTACAGCCAGTTAGAAAGCCACTTCTCTGACTTTTGTATTGCTAATAATGTTCTTAGAAATGCACTCTTATTTCCAAACTTTTGCTCAACTGGGAAGTGAATGCCTGCAATTGGTAAAGCTTCGTCTCTCTTCTTTGCAGAACAGAGTTGTACCCTGTGAAACCATGAGCAGGTTTAGATGGTTTATTTCTTTGCCAGGCCTGGGGTTCCAGACTTCCCCTAAGGTAAAGCAGAACCAGAAAACCATCTGGCGGTCAGCACACAAGTGATCAGACTACACAGCTCCCAAGGATGGAGCTGCCTCCAGACACTGAGCTGCAGTCAGCCTGCTCAGCTGGCAGATCAAATACTCCCTCTGTTTCATTTCACTAGAGCACATCAGCATTACATTTTTCAAGACCAGCCAACTAATTGTATTATCTCTCTTATTTTCACTGGCTGAAGAATCTTGGAATTCTCTCTTACGGTTTTCTTACATGACGATTTGTTTAAAATCTCTGTACATATATTTTGGCAACAGACACAGACAGTTTGTCTTCTTGTCCTGCATGCCTTGTCCTTATTTGAAACCAAGACAACCAAATCAGGTTCTGAAGGCCATAAGGAGCTGAAGACCTGAATAACTGAGTCATCCTGAAATTCAGTAGATTGCCTGGAAGTTTTTGTTTCAGTCTGTGTGAAATGAGATGCTTTCATTTCAGTCGCTGGACAGACGCGCACACCACAGAGCTGTTGCTGACACCGTGACACCATTGCCACCTTCCCCAGTGCTTCAGAAGCTATGACTTCCTCCCTGCCCCGGTGAGGCACTGTTCGCTGCAGTGAGTAGGTGAGGGGGCAGAAGAGGCAGCCTCTGTCCCACATCTCTGGGAATAACCCTTCGGGCAGTGATCCTACCTAGCAGCATTTGAAGGCTGTTGAAGTAGATAAACAGGACAGACAATGAGCTTCAATGCTGCCGCCTTGGGAAAGAGACGAGACAAGGGCAAAGAGTCGAGACAAGGGCTGGACTGTACTGGATCCCAACAAGAAAAAACACTCAGACTCAGGTTTGTGGAGATGTTCCCTTCAGATGACCAGATGCAGAAAGTGCAGGTTTGGGTTGTGTTAAGGAAATCCATTGCACTTCACAAGCTAGGTTAACTTGCAACAGAAACTTGCTTGCTTAGTCCAAGAGTATTTGGCCACCATTTCTTCAAAATAGTTTCCTCTGTTGTCATTATTCTACTATTTTTGTTTAGTTGGCTTTTTTTTTTAACAGATTTTCTTCGAATCTATTTCAGATTTCATAACAATTGAACTTCTGAGTTCTTCATGGTGTCCAAGCCCAGCTGAGGGATAGACTGACATGAACTCGATTTGACAAGGGTTTCAGCTGCCTGAGAGGCATTCCACAGCTGCCAGGTTAGCTGATGACAGCATAAAATTTGGGTGTTGCTCACAGACAGTTCAAAATTAAACTGTAATGTTTCCTGTTAAACAAGTGGCACTTTGCATTATATCTAAGAGAAATTGCTCTGAATATTCATCCTTCTCATGGCTGGTGCCTTGTCCTCCAGGAGAGGCATGATTAAGCAGTGACCTTTTGTGCTCCAGGAAGCACAGTGGCTGCTGGGCTATAAGGGGAGAGGATCTGCATCCTCTTTCTGGTGCTGTTAATTGAGCGGAATGTCCAAGGTTGAGTTAGTCGTCAGGACTGGTCATGTTTGTGCTCCCATTCAAAACACAGGGATGACAGAATCACCTGCCTAGACAGTTCAGTTAAGATCTAGCTGGATTTTCAGTCAGAAAAGGATGCAGTCCTGGAGTGCTATGAGCCAAAGGGCAGGGCACTCAGCATTTTCTCTTGTCTCCAAGGCTGGGGTGGGAGTGTATTTGAAGACTGGAATGCCCAAACCTGGAGGTATGCTATAGCTGCTGAGTCCACTCCTGGGTGATTACATTGCTTCACAACAAACTGGACCTGAAGTCTTTCTAAGGGTGGATTCATTCTCCTTTCTGATGCTGAGTAAATGCTCCTGCAAAATCTTTCTATTTCTGCTTTCTATTGAGTCTGTTGTTGTGACCAGCCATTTGATCATGGTGCTATTTGTGTGATATATACAGAAAAGCAAATCCATATGTGTTTCCTTGCTGAGGAGTCCTGGAAGGCATGACCAGGCCATTGTTCATTACTGTAGATGACCCCACTGATGTGAATGAGCCACATACTGAATGTTTAATGGAAACTGAGTTATGGATGAGTGACTTGACCAGATAAAAGTAAAATAACACTCAGAGGGAAGAAAAAGCAGCCAAAAAGATGTTATGTCAGTGCTTCTGATAAACGAAGATACCGGCCTTATTTTTAGCCCCAAGCAAAAAAGCAACTTGATCTTGGGCCATAAATGCAGAAAATGAACAAATCAGCTGCTACAGTAATCCTCAGTCTAGCAGAGAGAAATATAATGGAGGTCTAGTGGCTGGAACATAATGCCAGATATTAGCAATGAAATTCAATTATAACTCTTTTTCAGCAAAGGAATTTGCCTTTGGAACAGATTGGCCAGGAGTTATTTTTGATCCTGTGATATTTGAAGGTACTGGTAGTTTGGCTGTAACTTTGAGGCTTGATGTGGGAATTACTCTAATTTTTCATGGGCAGTACTATGCAGAAGGCTGTAGGTAAAATCACAGAGTCAACTTAGGAAAACATACAGCTATATTCAAGTGGGAGTGGGAGTTGCTCATATTGACCATTACAAACACAAAGGGCCCTTGCATTACTTAGCACTAGCGATCCAAACTGGCTCTGGGACTTGACATATTGGGGCTCAGGTGTCAGCCACAGCTAATGATGCTCCTGGCTTGGGTATGTGAGAAAAGTCTGCAGCTGTCACTTGTGACTGCTGGTCCTGCAGCAATAGCATGCTCTATGTCAGCTTTCATCCTACAGCTGTCTTACCAATACACAGACTGAGAGTCTTGGTTTACAAGCTAAGGGACAGTAAACAGCTGGTGATACAAACCTAGTTTGGTCTAGAAGCCAAACTGAGGTTTTTAGGGGTCATATGCTACTGAAAAGCAGCATCTGCAACTGAAGTTAATGAAGAGGTGCTGCTGCTGCACAGTCACACCTTGAATGCTCCTTGGTATAACATAACCACTTTCTCTCCCAGCATAATCCTACTTCAGACTTCAAAGTATTTCTCCCCACTGTTCATTGCCTCCACAGGAATCCTGTTCCTGCCACCAGGTTGCTTTAAAAATTATAGATGGGGCTTGCTCAAAGGATTTCTCAGAAGCCTAATTCTTGACAGTTGCCAAGCAACTTTTCTAGTTCCAGAAACTTTTTTTCCATTTCCAGAAACAGAGTTTTAAACTCCAGTTTGTCAGGCTCTGTGGGGGCCCTCTCAGAGGAAGATTAAAGTTTAATTAAATATTAGGAAGAAAGAGAAATGGTTGAAGCATGAATGAGCAACAGAAGTAAGATGTAATTTTTGCTAGTAATTCTGACTGTCATCTCAGGAGCACGCGCCTGTGCTCTTGGCATCAAGGGACTAATCCCTTCTTCCTGTGGCTGCAGTGACTTCGCTTGGTTTTTGTTTGTTTTCCGCTGTCAGGAATGGCTGCTACGGCAAATCAGTTTTGCACTTCTGGTGGCAAGTATCTTAAATATTTAATAACTCTGAAAAGGGGTTTTATGTGTTAGGGCAATGGGAGTGTTACTAAATGGACTGAGGTACTGCAGCTGCATTGGACTGGTCAACTGGTTTGACCCCATGGACAAACCACATTACCCTCATTTATGAAATATTTGTTTCACATTTAAATCAGCTAAAAAAATATATGTTTGTAGATACTGCTCTGGGAGCAGGGCTGCTGTGTGAAGACAAGTGTCTTCTGGGGCCAGTGGCAGAGCCGGGGGTCCAGCTGATGCAGTGGGTTTGTGGGACAGAGGGATGCAGGGACAGATGTTCCCCCAGGGTACAGCCATACCAGGCGCTAGCAGAGGGATCAGGGAGGTCTGCAGGACAGCTGGGGAGCTGGGGGGTATGAGGGATATGTGGGAACACTGATGCTGTGAAGAGGTAGAGAAGGCAGTGAACGCATAAAGGTGGTGGGGAGCTTCTTGCAGAGCATATGTAAAATCTGAACGGTTTGAGGCTTTTTTCTTCTTCTTTTTTTTTTTTTCTTTTTCCCCAATAAGCATTTTGTTCTTCTACCTTTTGTCATTATTTTTCCGTTATTTTTTTTTATTGCATTTGAAAGTGCAGGTTATCTAAGATGACCTCCAGTTCTCCAATTTAAGATCTGGGCCTTAATCACATACCTGGGGCCTTACCTTCTTCATGGATCCATATGTAAAGAAACAGCAATTTCTCTGGGCCTAAATATAGCCAAAATAGTGCTAGCATGTGTATGCTGGGTGTATTGTGCTCAGGCAAGCCATTGTTTAAGTAGTATTGCTTTTGTCTCCATCTTCTCTCACATCTGTACAAAGGTGAAAATTCAGGCAGCCCTGGAATTTGGTGGTTTTGAGACTGCAGGTAACTAGCTGTGAGAGAAAAGCATGAGTGATAGTTGAGGAAGAAGAGACAAGACATCACAGGAGCAGAGTACCTTTGGGGGAAAAAAGTTTAGAAGTACAAAGAAGTTAGTTTTGCTTGGGTTCTGCTATGACGAAGCCATTTCTGTAATGTCAGCTGGATGCTAAATATTTAAAGTAAAGTTCTGCTGATGTTGAGTTATGTGAGTCTTTGAGGAAGTCACCAGTAGAATTGTCAGAAAATATCTGCTGAGACTGCTGTTCTACAGAATACTGGACTTCTGATGATTTCTTCTGCTACCACATTGTCTTTCCTTTGATAAAAAAAAGTTAAGTTTTGAAGATTCTCCTTGGTTTTGTTGTCTCTTTAATACGAAAAGCTATGGTTTTCAGATGAAACATTTTTCCAGTTTCTCAGTGAAAAAATGTCTTGTTGCTGTGGGATTTTAACAGGTAATATGCTATCGGAAGTGAATAGTTTCTATTTGCAAAATGTGTTGAAGAACCAAGTGCTAATGGAAGTTATGCAAACAAATCTCAAGGAGGGTTTGACCAAATATAAATAACTTGATGGCATGTATATTCTCTTTAAATGTTCTCCAAAATATATTTATCCTTCTGCTGGATCCTTTTCTCATCTTCCCCTTCTGGTTTGTCCTGTATGCCACTCTCTTCTGCATTTGTGGCTGGATAAATTCTACTCTGCAGCCTGTCTGCAATACAATTTGTCCTGATAAACTCAGGAAGAATGAATTACCAAGGTGTATGCTGCCTTTGACTGGGGGAAAGGAAAGCTAATTTGCTGTATCCTTCAAACCTGTGGTCTAAAATAAACAAGAAAGCAATATGAGCAGGAGCTAAAACTTTGGACTTAGCCACTCACCCAGAATGCACAGTACTGGAGTGTTCAGAATGAATTGAAATTCTGAGACTTGATGTCACCTTTAGTATCAAAAGTGGAAATGTTTCTCGCAAAGCAAGCTAGCAGTAAATAATAAACAAGTGGGGTACCTCTATCAGGAGGTAAGCCTCTTGCAAACTCCCTGTGGCTCAGTGTCTATGTATCTATGTCCTTGTTACCTCTCTGCCATGAATAAACATTTGACTCACTGCTTAGCACACAGATTTTCAATCAGCCCGTGAACAGTGAATAATGCAACAGCTACCAATGTGATATTTATTTCTAGATGCTGAAAGTTGTTTTTAGTTCAATAATTTATGAAAATTAATCATACTGTCTCCATCAGCTTTGGGAATGTCTGCCTCATGCATCAGCCCAGAAGGTCACAGTGAGGATTCTTTTCTGATTGCTTTTATTGGCTTCCTCCCACAGTATTAAAGAAGAAAACCCTCTGCTCAGTATATTCTGCCAGTTAATATAGATGGGTATGAATAGACGAATGTGTGTATGTATGTGCGTATGTTTTCACTGTGATCTCATAGACACTGATTAAGGGCTTCATGTGCTTATTTGACCTGTATATTGTTTATCTTGTGCTTCTTTCCTTTCTAGCCTACATTACTGCCTTGCAATGACCAAGAAACCTGCAGAGCAGTTCTTGACCTGCTTGTGAGGACAGAGCAGCTGTGCAGCAGACTCTAATAAGGCTGGGCTTGGCTAGAACAAACATGATCTTATGCTTCAAAATCCAAGGCCAGCAGAACTCAGGACCAAGAAGCCTTCCAGGAAATGCAACTAAGAGAGCAAATGCATTAAATCCTTCTGCAACTGTACTGCACAGGCAGATCCTGGAATCCGTCTTTAGAGAACTAATGAAATTATGCCCAAAGCAATTTCCTAATGGCGGTTTGCTCATTATCTTTCTATATTTGCTTGCTTTCAGCTTAATCATATGCACTTCTTATAAAAATTATCCATGGTTTTACAGGCTACAGGTGCAACTCCTTCTCCTCTCCCCAAGGACGTGCTCATTGATTGAAGAACCCATTCTGTTCTCCTGCAGATGTGGATTGTAGCCACATGGGGCTGTCACCCTTCTGCCTATAAGGCAGATGCACCTTATATTTCTTTAGACTTCCCTTGGGGACAAGGAGGGAGAATGAAACTTATGTATTACAAAAAGAAAGACCTATGAAATTCCTACATTTGTCCAATATGCTTGGAGGGGCAGGAATATCATTATGTTTCTTAGGGGCTGTTACGGATAGTGGTTGTAACTGGAACAAACTCTTTTTCTGGAGTTGAGGAAGAGAGATGATTTATAGTTCGTTGGAACAATGAAAAGCATTTGAGGAAGGATAACAGAGAAATAACAAGGCTGTGATTCAGAATTTACTGAAAAAAGGAGTGCCTGAAGAAAAGCAGTGCTGATATCATAGCACAAAAAAGTACTAAACTTTGTACAGAGCAAGTGATGTTGAGCCATCCTGATTTCAAATGCCAACGCAATCCCTTTGGATCAAAACTATCTCTTCCTTTCTAGTACAGGTTATGTGCCTGTATGCTAACAGCATCAGAACTCTCCGTTTTGGGAATATCACGACCATGGGATTCCAGGGTAAAAGCTATCATTTAATCCCAGCCTTTTTTGAGGTCTAGATGTAGTAGTTACCATGAGACAATGTAGACTTTAATATGTGCTAACCATTAAAGGTAGGGCAGCGGAGTAGTTTAGCACATATGAATAAACCTTACAGGGAGCCTAGATCAGTTTAATGATAGGCTAACACATGATGACCAGAAAATGTCAGAGGTGAATAATAGGCCTAATGATAGATCTGAGCCTGGAATCTCCACAAAGGGTAGGAAGCAGTAGCTTGAGTACCATGTTCCCAGCAAACAAAATTTTTAATTTATTAAGATTATATGGTCATATAGAGCTGCTTGATATGAAGTAATATATATTATTAATTAAGATAATAAATAACTGGTCTGGCACCATGATCGTATTCCTCTGTCTTTGAATGTAGAAATTCATATATGAACATAACCAAAGACTTGTTGAAGCTTAGATAAACTTCGTAAAATTTTCACCCTAAAAGCGGATTTCCCTAATATTCATTATAATCTTTCATCTTGATTTTAGAGATCTGCTTTCCTTCCTTTTACATTTGTTGATACTTTCATTCTGTTTTAACATAACCATCATTTGCATATGTTTTTACATGATTTATCATATTATATTCACATTGGGGTAGGTTCTTTGAGCTGTTGTGATTTCCCAGCTAATGCCTGTGGGCAGTACTGCTTTTTATCATGTAGAAATAACATGCCTAGAAATCTTGAACAGGAATATAGCAAGCTCTTTCAAGTTAATAAAACATGTATCTTATCAAAGGGATTTTTTACTGTTAAGTAAAATGTGTGGTTTGTTTGCTGATACCAAGCTGTCTGCCATGCTGCAAAGTGAGCTGCTGCAAAGTATGCTGCCGTGTTTCAGGCAGTGACCTGGGATGAAACCGAATCTTGGAGAAATTACTGTGTGAAATACAAGCAAAGTGATATGGACAAACAGTAAAGAGAAGTGAAAAATACCAGGAAGTTTTAATTCCTGAAAATTGCTGACTTAAGTTTTGTGTATAATGCTCCTGTGAATTTTACATGAGGGGGTAGCTTTGACACACAGCGTTCAGGGCTGTTTGCATACCTACAAGCTGCAAATGGTAGAATCTGCAGTAAGGAAAAATGAAAATAAGAATAAACCCCACATAATCCATTTAGCTTGCTGGCTTCTGTAGCAGAAGTAGGACAAATGCATCATGGCGCTGTTTACTGAGTTACCAAGCCCAGTGCTTCACCTCACTTCTCATCTTAGACATCCCTGATATGAAAACCTATTAGGAAAACTCCCTGAAAACAAATGTGTCTTATTTTCTACGGAACTACATGAGACACAGTACTTACAAGCCCTGCCCAAAGCGCACGGTAATGACCTGAAAAAGCCACTGAAAAGATTGTTTTGGACTCAGCCTTATCACAAACAAGACAAATAGCGAAGGTCACTTATATACTCTGTGTTGTAGGGATGATTTTATTCTTTGCTGATGGTTCATGAGAGCTCTGGGAGGAGCTTTGATACCTAAATCTCACCTAGTCATCTCTTCAGACAGTGACCTTCAAAACAGTGAGTCAGCCAGTGATGGAAGCAATCCCGACACAGAGCCTTCCTTTTAAACAAGTTCACTGCCTTTGCTTTTGTGAGTGGCAGCACTTCATAAAGGATGAAAACCCGTGGGATTGGACACCCGAGGCACTGCTTATGAGTGGTGAGTGTGCAATTTGCAAAAAGCACCCACACAGTTTCCAGGTTTTCACAATGATTCACTGAGAAGGTTTGTAACTACGAAGTTTGTGGCAAGGGGGGAAAACGTTCTTCTTGTAGCTGCTTCTTTGCAAGTGGGGAGAAGGAGATGCAAGGGTAAAGGTGGCCATGCGCATGTTAGTCAACTTGGGGTACTTATGATGTCGGGGGTTTTTTAAGGAAAACTGAAATTCCACCCTTTGGGTTGTGCTTTCGTACATGACCTAGTCACTCAGATTGGTCATCAGGGCTGCTTTAAGGAGAGATTTACGGCCTACCTGAAATATCAGTTTACATATCTACCATTTGTCCAGCTACTCATTGCTGTCAAATAGAGGAAAAAGGTGATTGTGCTTGGCCAGGTTGGTCAAATTTGGAGATACTTGACGTGCCCGGCCTTGTACCCTGCCGCCATGGTTGTGGCTTGCCCTGGGTATGGCTAGCCCTGGGAGAGCTCAGTCTGCTGCCCTAGCAGATCATCTAGGCTCTGGTGAAAAGCCCCTTCCCTCCTCTGCCTCCACGGGCTCAAGCCTTTGCACTTTTCCTATCTACAGAAGTTTCAAGTAACCCGCTCACCCGACAGCAGATTTCCTCAACCACAACGATGATGTGCTGTCCCCTAAGCGAAGCATAAAAATTATAACCACAAAGAAAAAATCTGAAATTCATGTAAAATCTGTTTTGTCCTTTTCTGTCACAGTTAGACCATTGAGCTCAAACTCTCCTAATTTTTTAGTCTCTGGGGTTTACACTAGGGCTTACCATGTGCTCCCATGAGATAAGGATAATGTATCCTTAGTGAATACAAGTGCTAATGTCTTTGATTCTCTCACCTGAACAGCTCTGCTGCATCTCTTTTAGTAGGACAGATGTGAAACATCTTATGGGAAAAAGATGTGACCTACTGGGGCCTCAACACTATTGTTGTGATATTAATTATTCCTAGGACACATCTGGTTCAAACAGTGATACAGTACGAGGCGAGGCTCAGAGTCCAGGGTGCAATGGTTTCAGGAAAGCAAGACTTCTGCAGTCTGCCTTAGTAAGAAAATCGCTGTGACAGTAGACATTTTGTGTAGGCAAACCCTGGAAGCTGAGAGCAAAATGTGATCACGTTTGCATTAGTTGTTGCACAAACAAATATTCAGCTGCAGTTTTTAATATCCATCTGTTTCATACAAAAGCTATTAAGATACTGCGTAGCGTGTTTTCAGGACACTTTTATTTGCAGAGATAACTAGTGACCTAGGAAAATCTTCCAATTCTGTGTAATCCAACCCACAGTAATTAGGACTTCTAACAAATGAACCAGCAAGATACTATTAATTTCATGAAAAATTGCTTTAAAATTAGAACAGAGTGCTGTAATACGGGCCAGCAAGTCATACACATTTATAATCACTAAGAAGATTTATGTCAAATGACATGAGAATTTAATTCCATACATTTGCAACAACTCCCCTCCTCTTTCCCAGTACAGAAACCTGTTCACTGGTTGAGGATGAATGGTATTTCACTTTTTTTACAGAGCCAGCTCATAAAGCAATGTGGTGTCCTGTTGCCAGCATTTTTCTGGTAGTTACAGTGAGTGACATGCTATGTGGTGCACCAAAGAGACAGTGTGATCACTGGTGACAATCAAAACACCAGGAAGGTGATGCCTTGATCAGCTAACCATGACCTGTTAACACTGGCCCATTGAAAGCAACTCAAATGATGGGAAATAAGGCAGAGCTTAACTGGATAACCAGGGGAATATGAAGATTTATTTATAGCTGAGAGAGAAGAGTAAGATTCAAGAAGCCATCATCTGCAAGAAAATGACTGGAAGCTAAGAACAGAGTTGTTCTGGGGTGGACCAGGACAGTCAAAGGTAGCAAAGTAATAACAAAACTGGTAACAGAAATAGGTAGGGGTAGGATAAAGCTGACAAAAAGGGCAATGCAGTCTGAGTTGCATGCACATGGGGAACTTGCCAGGGAATGATCGATGCCTCTGTAGAAATTGAGGAAGCCTGATTTTCCAGATTAACTGGATTTTCATAAACTGGTATCCAGCCTGTGGTTTTGTTTCTTGTAAGTCTTAGCAATGAGTCATGTTTGCTGCTACCCAGAAACATGATATGCTGGCAAGGGTTTCCTCCCTTCAACTGAAGACCGTTGTGTTTGCTTCTGGAAACTGGAATGGAAGATCATGTTTCAATGGGCACTTTTTGCTCCCTGGAGAAAGTGGCTCTGGCTATGCACATGGGAGAAAGTGGCTCTGGCTATGCAAGGTGCCTGAGAACATCATGAGACCAGAACTTTTACAGGCAACTCCACACAGAAAAACCCTTGTGGGTTTGGCAGGAAGAAGTCTTTCTGATGAGTGGCTGAAAGAAATACTATAGTGTAAGTAGCAGACTATCCTTCTGTAAAACTTCAAGGTATTTTTTCCTAACAGTCACAGAAATGTTTCCATTGTCTGGGACAGAGCACTGACTTTGTGAAAATGAAAAAAACCCCAGCTCAAAGTGTTTGATTTGTCAGTGATCAAAGCACTTCTTTTTTTTTGGGGTGTGTTTTGTACCTCGTTCACCTGTGAAACTTTTCTCTAAATAACGATTCTTTAGGAGCCACAGCAGGAAAGGCAGGTAGGGTGATGTTAAGAATGGGGTCCTCTGAAAGGCTATATCTGCTTTTAGCGGTGGATTCTTGAGCAAGTACCTTGTGCTGTTGTGCTGTTCCTCTGAGGAGGACAGGCAGGATGGTGTAGACATGGCAAACCTGCAAGGTGAAGTGGATGATTCTGCATGTTTCCATTGAGACTTCAGGCTGCTAAGCTACTTTAATGTGTTGCTGGTTGCTTACAGCTTCAAATACTGCCTTTCAATTCTCTAAATAGATGGAACTGGTCAAAAGCACATCAGCAGTAGCTGCAGTATTGCAGGACAGAGTCTTCTGTACTAGGCTAGTGTTTGTCCTTCCAGACGAGTGTAGTTTTTGCTTGGAGCTCACAGCAGCACCGGGCATGGGACTAAACTGTGTTTTATGGGTTGAAGAGTGATCTTTAAGACAGTAGAAAAAATAGAAAAGAGGTATTAAAAGGTCTTTGGTTTTAACTTGGTGAGTGAATTTTATTCCAGGCATGTAAGTGTTAGGCACATGAGAAGGTGATAAAAAACATCAGCTGGGCAGCAAAATCACACAAAATCCTGAGATTGTGTTGCTAGGGGTGCTCTCTCCTCTCAGCTGAGTACCTAGCACCAAAATGACTTAAGGATTCTGAAGAGATGCTGTCTTGGCAGACAAAAATGCTTTGTTTTGAAGCCACATTCAGGTGGATGCACATGATTGAAAACTGTATCCTTTGGGCAGTAAAGGCAGCAGGGTTGTTCCTGTGAGTGGCAGGGTCACAGCCTGCACACTGAGAAGTGCAAGGCTATTTGAGCCCCTGGATGAGCTCCAGGGATGCCACAACCTCAAAGCTACAATCTGGTGAAAGTGATACGGACAGGAGTTTGCAATGCAGACTGAGGAGGAAGAATTAATAGAAATATTTGGTACATTTTCAAAGAAATCTCTCAATGAAAACCCCCCTTGTGCTTTCAGAATTAACAGCCTCCAGGAAAAAAAGAGGAAGTTTGCAAAGGCTAGCTCTTTGGGAGGGTCTTCCTCAAACAATGGAGCTAGTCTAATATGCTCTGTGTGGAGAAAATGATGGAGGCAGCATGGACTGCCTTCTGTGACCAGCTATCTCTCCTATTTCCTTCTAGTAGTATTTTGGTAATAATGTTCGTTCTGTGTTACTGAGAGCATTCTCTGAGAAAGCCCAGTAGGAAGGGAGGGTTTTGACTTTCCCCAAATAGTTTTGGGGGAAAGAGGAAATTTCCTTTCAGAGTAATCTTTTTTGCAGAGCAGAAAGTTCTGCTGCTTCCTTGGGCTTGGTGGGCTCTGCCACTTGGCAAGCTGTCACCGGTATGTGATGAGCCAGCTACTCTTCTGTGCCAGCTACTGTAAAGAGATTTTCAGATTTCTGCTCCAGCTAAGAGTGGGTTCAGAGCAAGTTACTTTTCTCCATCAGGACTTTTTGCATCTGGTCACTCACCAGAGATGGAATTTAGTAGAGCTGCCTCTGGTCACTTGCTGTGCCAGAAAACGCAAACACAGCATCCTTGTGCAAGCACGCATAAATACATATGTGTATTTCTGTGTGTTTTTATGCAGGTGTAAAAGTATAAACACACACTTTTGTGCAAATACAGACCTAAAATACATATTCTAAATGAAAGGCTTTGTATTTGCTTTCCTGATTCAACAGATAATTATGCTGGTTTATCTTTCAAAAAGAAAATATTGTAAATAGCATGTACAATTTGCGTTTTTCTCTTCAGCCTCTGTTTAAGACCTGTCTTGTGCTCTGCACTGAAGTAGACATTTTCATGAGTATTAAGTGCATATTAATGACTTAATCTGTCCAATTTCTTCCTTTTTTTATTTTTTGGCATGGCCATTAGAGCATTTTATGGTAGCTTGCTCAGATATGAATGAACTCAGCTTTTCCACTTCTCCCTTACTCCTGCTGGCTTTAGTAGGGCATTGCCTAGATTTAATCTTTGGGATCTCCTTTTGATGCTTCCCAGAGCTTTCCCCGGGAATTTCAAAAGCATATGTTAAACAGAATAACAAGAGGTGTGAATTTGGTCACATTACCCTGACTATAATAGCTGTATTTGGCCCAGTCACTAGACAGAGCTTATCGCTCCATGTCCTTATGGGTTGTTCCAGTCCAGCACAGCCTAGCCCAGCAGAGATAGCTCAGGGAGTTTGCTGATCTCCAATCTATCCTTTCAGGATTCAAAAATACATACCCCTATGAGAGGGCTAGGACATAGAAATGACATAGGCTGCTTAAAATGTGGGGAGGGTTTCTGGCAGCTGCTCCTTTGTGCTTTTGTTGGTCCTGCACAACCTATATCCACATTGCTTTGCCCCTGCTCTTTTTGCTTTGCTCTGCTCTAGTGTGTCAAACCCAAACAATTATTTCTTCACTTCTGTTTTCACTGTGTCCCAGATTGCAGAGACCTCCTTCCTTGTGCCTTTAAAATAAAGTATTTCTTTCATGAAGTCCTGATCATCTGCTCAGATGATAAAAGTAAATCTCCCAGAATCTTCAAAAGGTTGTTATTACCTAGCACTACACCTATAAGCTCTTGTTGCTGACTGTATCCTCTTTTCCTAGCAAGTGCTTTCCTGCCAGTGTTTGTTTCTGCCACTCATCCAGTAATAGTTCAATGTAAAGTCTTGTGGATCTTGTGGATGTGAGCAGGCTTTACGTGTGAATTAGCTGAAGAGAAACTGGTGATTCAGATTGTATTTTACAGCAAAGAAATCTACAGTAGCTCTTTTCACTCTACTGCATCTGCTGTTTTCACAGAGCTGGAGATAAGAACCTGGCCAAAAGAAGTTAACTCTTCAGAAAAGGATTGGAGGAGCACAAAATGCAGTCAAAGAATCATAGAATACTTTAAGTTGGAAAAGACCTTTAAGACTATCAAGTCCAACTGTCAACCTATTCTCAAAACAAGCTTCAGACTTTTTAA
>NW_009926960.1:8914-17928 GCF_000696875.1 Nestor notabilis | reverse complement strand
TGCTGACAGGAGTGGCAGCAGAACTGACCTAATGGGGTTTCTTCCACACATGTTTTTACGCTTTTTTGCCAGTGGAAGTGATCAAGTGCCAAGTTGTAATGCAAGTGTGAAGGACAGTATCAGGCTGGTTTTGAGCTACAGGGAGAGAGGTTTTCTGCAGGTAAATCCAAGGGGAATAAGGCCTGTTCCTCAAAAATAACAAAGAGTTTCTGAATTCTTCAATCTTTTAAGAAGTTTTCTCTTCATTCTCAGAGTTAATACAGCATTTTTTCAAGCCAAAATAATGTTTCAAGCAAATGTGATTAGTGCAAGAACAGGGCTTTTTAATAAACTGGATGCATAAATACCTACAAAATACCTTGGAAAATTCATAATCTCCTTATGTGTACCAGAAGGTGAAAGATCACGAAACATTTTTTTCAGTGTTTCGAACAGATTTCTTGTTTTGAGTGTGTGTGTGTGTATGGGTAGTAGTAATATTAGGAATTAAGCAGACTTGAGAAGAAACTATCTGATTAGAATGCTACTACATACGAGAAAATGTAGAAGGAGAAAACCAATAGATTAGATTAGCACTGGGGCATCTGTAGCTTGTGTCCTATTAAAAGCCCAGGCTGTCCCTTTGACAGAACATGAAACTTAAGCCTTTGTATGAACAAGAGCAGTTCTGTCCATGGAGATATAACTACAGGTTACATTCAATTTGCTGTGAGTAGGACAGACAAATGGCTTTCCAAACAAATGTTTCGCAGACCTGTCTGCGAATGCTGCTGCATTGGAAACAACTTTTCCATAGTTCTTTTGGATCTCTACAAAAACGAATCACCAGGTATATCAAGGGTTTGGTGTGTCAATCTTGGTGCTTTGTTTGATGTTAGAATTTATGCTAGCTGTTTACAACACCCAGGAGAGTTCTAGAACAAGGCATGGAAATAGAAAATCAGTATGTATAAATTTTCAGCCTCCTGAACATACATATCTATCTGCACAGTCAGAAATTCGTGAAATCGATTTTGACTCTTTATCAGGAACAAAGTTCATTATCATACTCACTCTCAGGCAATTATCAATGGGGAAAATACTAATTATGTACAATGCTTGAAAATACTGAGTTTTTCATTAAGGGCTGCAATTGCAGTGAGCTCCATGCTCAAAGGAGTTCTGCATTTAGCTGCCTCCCTGAGGTCCTGTCTGACTTCTCCTGAAAGCTGTCATACTAACACTAATTGGTGAAAGGAACAAGTACAAGATCTGTCTTGCACAATGACTGTATTCAGTGGAAGGCCGTGAAAGTGAGCAGACTGTGTCTGCTGGATGTGACCCTTTGCTGGTAGATCTTTCTGTTTAATATCACCCTGATTTGTATTTATTATGGTTTTGTAGGAAGCACACAGCATGTGGAGATAAGACAGTAAGGGAAGAGAGGATCCCACAAGCCACAGCCATGTCTCAGGGCACACGCAGTGGCAAAATCAGTCAGATGAAGCAGTGCTGCAACACTGGAACCTCATACTATATAGCACCACCTGCATCGCCAACCTGGGCGTATGACAAAACAGTGCTAGATGTAGTAAAGCCAAAGAAAGAAATGGTCTGGGACAGCAAAATGGCAATGACCTCATTTTAGCCTGTGCCAGGCTGATGGGAAGCTGGACTAGGTGTGCTGCTTCTGCCAACAAGAAGGGTTGAGGTATGCTGAGCTTGTTCCTCCTGGTGGCAGCACACCTCTTCCCAAAAGCCCTCACAGCTGATCATGAAGGCATATCAAGATTAACTCTCCACAATACCATTCCCACTGCTTTTTCCATTTCTGTGTGCATAGCAGCATGAACTTGCTACAGTTCTGGACCCTGTTGCTGTCCAGACAAGCCTCAAGCAGCTCTGTGGCAAAAATACACGGTTGAACCTGCAGCGCTGGTTCTCTCAGGCATGAGCTGGGGTAAGTTTGTGTTCTCGGAAGAAAAAAAAAAAAAAAAAAAATAAATATAGTTAGAAATATAGTTCTGTTGTGCTCAGACACAACATGGAATAATTTTGAGACTCTTCTCTCTATCCATGTAACTACTGGCCAGAGGCAGACAAGAAAATCTTAACAGTTCCTAGGCCATTATGGTAATCAGAAAGGCTGAATCTGCTTATTATGAATATTTTGTGTTGCTGAAGTGTCCAAAGTACTTGGCAATTATTTCTGCAATCCAACCCCACTGGCATTAATTAGAACAGCTGGCCCAAAGCAAGTCTGTAGCCAAGGAGATGGCTGCAACAGGGAGAACAGGGCCATGTTTGTTCTCAAACTGTTTAGAGATACCCTATATTACATTGCAGTGCAAAATGGAGCAATGAGCACTGCCAACAAATAAAAACCACCCATTTCACTCGGTGGCTAAATAAGCCAAATCAGACCACTTGGGATTACTGGATCCTGTTCAGACAGCTAGCCTCAGGCAGGCTTGTCTGTCCCTGTATCTTGTTGCCCTCTCTGTAGGGAACATAGGCATTTATTTTAGGAAGATGGCTTTCCTACATAACCAGAATTAAGGTATGACACAATTGTTTCAGTCAAGCAGAGTAAAGCCTACGCCAGGATCCAACAGAAAGCTGGTCTTTTCTGGCCAATGGACAGATAAAACTAAAGTGTGTTTGATGGAGTTTCTGTACTGACTTGTAGAAAAGGCAGTGCTCATTAACAACCAGGAACAAAAGGGAATGAGGAGAGACAGCAGTCTGGAATGGTTTGTTTTTATTGACAGAAATGTCCTGGCTGCAAATTAGGTTCCTTCTCAGATAATTTACAAGTAACCTTATTTTACCTGCCCTTTGGTGAGAATTGCAAGCTCTGCAACAGGCTGTGAACTGATGCCATCGCAACTTGCTTTGTGACCTATGCCCCTCAGGTCTCACCAGGTTATATCTAACCCTAGTATTCACTAGGTCTCAAGAGGGTTTCCCCACCTCTAATGCTTTGCCCTTCTCTTTCATTGCTGCTTTTCTTACAGTAGTGCAAAGCAAATGTCTGGCTTGGTCTGATTCTCATTATTTTCTGCACTGATACCAATGATACAATACTGATATGTACTGGTCTCCAGTAAGCAGGGTAGCATGTGCTGTTATGAGTGTTATCACACAGATTCTGGTGAGAAAAATTACGTTAGGGTGATATGTCATTGATTTTTGGGTTTTGATTTTGCTGCTCACTGCTGTGATAATGTATCACGTAACCAAGGTATGGGCAAATGGATTCAGAAGAGGTGGGGACAGAAAGCAGTTAGAATATGTGCAAGGCAGAAATTTTCTTAGAAATTAGGGAAGCATATTTCTGTGACTCTAGCTACAAAAGTCACAAGTTAGATTACATTAAAAGGTTTCACACCATATGAAACACTGAATTGCTCCTGGAGGGACCTCTTTAGACTAACTGGAGAACCTAATGCTCCTTATTTAGGCAGCAGTGTTTGTTGCCAAAAATTAAATGGTGTGACACTTGGGCTGGCTTCTACCTCAGACAGATGGGAACCAGTCATACACTCATTGTGAGGCACAGTGCTGTGGAGCAGATGAGCAAGCGTAGCTGTGCCAGCTCCTTACAAGCCATGTGATTCTCCTGCTGCTTCCACCACTTCTTGCCATCCTTTCTGTGGTCCTCCTGCAAAAGGAGATTATAATTTCTTCACAGATGCATTTGCAACATCAGAAGACATCAGATGTCCTAACCTGATCAAGAAGCTCAGGCTCCTCAGCACACAGATATTAATACTGTTTCTGATAAACCAGTATCCAGTGGACCCTGATTATAACAGAGGACAGATGTGATAAATCTGCCAAGTTTAGGGTGGCAGAGCACTGGAATAGGCTGCTCAGGCAGGCTGTGAGTCTTCCTCTCTGGAGACATTCAAAACTCACCTGGACATATTCCTGTGTAACCTGCTGTAAGTGACCCTGCCTTGGCAGCAGGGTTGGACTAGATGATCTCCAGAGGTCCCTTCAAAATCTAATGATTCTGTGATTCTGTGAAATCTAGGTGTAGGGCATAGTTCACATGGTTCACCTTCGTGACAACCCTTTAAAATGATAGGATGGTTGAAGATGTGAGTCTTTAAAACCCCAATGTAAGATGCTACAAAGGCTAACAAGAAATAGTGGACTCAGAAAGTACATGCAGATAGATCCTGCAAGGAAAATTAATCAAAGACTGCTTTGAGACCCCTTGTCAATGTAGTGCTGGGTCAAACTGGCCTTAAGGGCCAATTGTTAGTCCCAGCTGGATGAAAGGATCCTCAGAAATGGTATGGCAGCTTGTGCTTGCCCATGCCACCTGCTTCATTGTGTACCCTTCACACTGGGAGGGTGACAAGAGGAACGTGAGGAGATACAGCAGGACCCTTTTAAACTCCTCCTGCCAGCACAATCTCCTGGAGGTATCTCAGAGTTTTTCTAGGTATCAGATCAACAGCCACATGCAGAGAAGCAGCATAAAAATATTCCTACCTTGCTGCTGAGGCTATGGGCAAATGTAAGCATTTGACAACATGTAACTTGATCAGGGAAGCAAGTTTCTGCAGCAACGCAGACAAAACCAAACCAAAACAAACTACCCCCCACCTTCAATTTGGTTTTGCCTTCTGTAGAAAGCCAGGTGTGTCTCTCTCCCTGAGGGCAGAACTGTAAAAAGGAAGGAATTTTCATCGTTCATGAGTTTTCCTTTCCTCAGAAGCTGGCTGCTCAGTTCTCTACTTCCCCCAGGTCTTTCCCAGCCCCGGAGGGGAGGCTGCTCTATAAGATTGTGGGGTTTATGTATTGTGCTTTGGGATTGACAAACAAAGTTCTTTAACCCCACTGTAATCTATAAATCCCAGGCAGCTCATCTGAACAGAACAAAGCTTGTGAGTTTCCTGTACTGGCGTCTTCAGCAGACAAACAGGGCAGCTGACACCAAGCCTGTTTGGAGTTTTTTGCCTCCTACCCTCTTGGTCTGCTGGCTCTGACAATCTGATCAGACAATCATTTTCACTATCTATTGCTAAAATAAAAAAACATGGTCAAACTAAATATGACGAGAAGCCACTGTAGTTTGTTAAGAGCTTTAATTAGTTACTTTATGCATGTTACTTGATCTATGCATTCCTTTAGTCTAACTATCTCTATGGCTAAATGAAATGAAAAAAAAAAACCCCATAGTTCACACAAAGTACAGCTTCTCACCTGCTTTTCTAACAAACTTGTTGCCCACAGTAAAGCACAGAAGGTGCGGCATAAGGTCAGCTTGAAAAGGTAGACATCTATCACTTGAACTAAACAAGGGATCCCTTAGCTGTGAGTAGCAGGGTGCTATAGCTGCTGAGAACAGGCAAGACAAGGACACAAGATCATATACAAAACTAAGATGCAGCATTTTGCAATCAGAATTTTGGTAGTGATTGTGAGGATTGTGAAGTAGACCTGTTGAGTTTAGTGATAAGGTTTTAATTGAACAGTGTAAGGGCAAGAAGCAAGAAAGAGTACAGAAGTGGTTAAAATCAGTTTAAAGATATACATGAAACCAAAATTTCCTCTGAAATATTTGCTCCTTGGTAAAAGGACTGTGAGGTTTTGGGGCCCCACCATGGCAGAGTAGAACAGCTCTGTGTTCCACAGCACCAGCCATTGGTCCCAATCCTGCAGAGGCAGTGCCCATGGATGCCTTGCTCGAACATGTACAAGACTGGCACTGCAAGATGCACCACAGCAAAAGCTTGCAAGGCATTCAGGTACTTGGTTGCATGGCTCCTCCATCCCTACGCCTACCTCATTTCAGGGATCAGCATTTACAAAGAGCAGATAGAAAAAGAACTGCATCTGTGGGGGAATTCCCTCTGCATGTGGACATTTAGAGACTCTTTTCTCAGCTCTTCACTGCATGAGTTTGGGAACAGAATGCTGGTGATGCCAGGCAAGCTGAGGCTTGAGGCAGAAAGATAGGCTAAGGCTGTGCTTCTTGTAGGGTGTGGTGCAGAGTACAGATTAACAAAGACATAGATATTGTTTGTGAATAAGGGTCACCTCTGAGTTCTAGTGAAGAAATGATCCTTTGATGTCGACAGGGTATTGTCAATGTTGCCTTTACAAGCAATGTTTATGTTGGACCGTGGCTTTTTCAAAGCATGCTTTAAGCTTCACTGGAAATGTGCTTTGCTATGTTGATATCAATATGCACAAGTTATTTTAGTATTAAAGCTTAAATGTACTTTTCTTTGAAAGGCATATTTATACTCAGGTGCTGCAGCTCACCGCAATTGGTTGGAAGATTCTTACTACTCTAGATATAAAACCTTTCTGGTTTTTCAGTTCATTGGATATTTGCCTGGAATTTCATAGAGCTCCAGGCTGGAAATTTTTAATTTCACATTCCAAATATGAAACCTCAAATGCACATTTTAGGATGCCAAAGACACCTGAGGTTTTTTTGGGTTTTGTGTGTGTGTGTGTGTGTTTTTCAGCCAAGTCATTAGAAACAGGAAGGCATAAGATACCATTTAGTTTAGTTGGTGGAACACTGGTTGGATAACTCTCTGGGAGAGATTAGGTCAATAGAAAGGCGAACCCAGTGTCTGGAAAGCAGCATTAATTTTAGGAGGGGGCTAGCAAAGGAAACTAGAGAAGGGTTGGCACAAAATCGTAATCGGATATATGGATAAAGCTTTGTGGTCTACATGTAAGGCCTTTTGCACTTATCTTAGAAATGTGAATGGGAGACGTCAACATGCCATCTTTTCAGTGTAAACAAAAGTAGCCAATGATAGTGCTTATAATTCTTGAACTGTGAGTTGCCTCACTTTCTAATTGTGGGGATTTTTAAATGACTCAAATTCTGTAGTGCTCTGTGCTTCATATTACTGGGCTTTTTTTTATTACTCTAGCTATATCTTTTTTGTTCTGGGACCCACCATTTTTCCATTTTTTGGAATGTCATTTTTCTTTATGCACAAACTCAATCTTCTTTTTACTCACATATTCTATGGTCTACTGAAATGAATTAAAACTTAACATGTTTGAAAACTATTCCTACCAATGGTAGTGAAGCACACCCATACAGGCTAAAAACACAGTTGTGTCACTGCTTTCTGCTCTGTGTCTGTAACATTACACAGGTCCATTCCCCATTGCATGCATGCAGTGATTCTCTGTGGCACTGAAGCCTGCTGCGTTCTGCAGCAAAGGTCTGCTTGTGACTGACATTTTCCCTCTATGGGGAGGATTATGTGAGTTTTTTCAGCGGGACTTTTTCCCCTCTCATTTCTGTCTCCCATGTCATGTGTCTGACATAACTGGAAATAAGTGAGATGAATTACTTTACAATTATATAGCGTGTTGGAAAAGAAATGCATATGGTCCTCTTGAGGGGTTTGCTTTCTTATAAAACACTGTACTATGTACTGTAAATACATAGATGCTTTTTACTTTATTAGTAGCTTACCTTTGTGTTCAAATAAATAAAATCCTCCTTAAGCATCTGCAGAAGCGATGCATAAATTGTTAAGTATTTGGGTTTCCAAGCATCCTTCCAAATGTACTGAATATTTCAGCTGTCTTGTCATGTTATTGCTATTTTCCTTTCATTGGGCTCAGCAGAATGTATCTGGTCCAGATTTACAGCAGCTTAATATTAAAGCATCTCTGTGCCAACACTGTGATTTGCTGACATAATAAATTATTAAAGCATCTGGGTGCAGGAATACACTTCAGAGAAAGCTTTGTGGGCCTTTGGCATTACCAAAACTGTGACAAGATAATCTGGGAGCTTTGGTACCCTAAGGAATGCAGCTTACTTGGGGAACCTGAATGTGTCCATTATCTGAACTGCAGTGAGCAGAAGCCCTGAAGGATATACAGGTGCAAAGCTTGCGAGGATTTGTGCACCAGTACTTGCAGAGTGCTGGTGCAGAGGAGCCCATGAAACCTTTTAGGAGAGAGAGTTGCTACTTGCAGTCCCTGAGGCCCTGCAGTGACAGGCTCGCCAGAGCTTGCTGCCATGGCCAACTGCCTCAGGCCTGCATGGTCACTGTCTCTAGAGCAGGCAGGGCTAAGGAGACCCAAGAGCCTCTGGATTCTGATGAGGTGGGGGGATGCTTCTAAAGTGCAGAGATGTCCCAGGTGAGGAAGGAGACACAGCAGCATCTGGGGAGGAGACATAAAGGGCTGCTCCCTAGCTGAGAGTCACTGTGCTTCCAGCCCTTCTTGGGGTGGTTGGTGTATGGCTATTTAAACTGCTGTTTGCAGCAGATGTCTGTGGAAGAGTGAGTCATTGCCAGCGTCTGAGCAAAGAGTAAGACCCCTCAATAGAGCACAGCTGTTCTGTGAGATTTGGATTTAAATCAGCATGGAGCAGCTTGTGCCAGGTGGCAACCCGCTGCTGGCCTGGCAGAGGCTTTGCTTTTGCAGTGTCTCCCTAGCTGACTTTCAGCCAGTGGGGTCCTGTGCCAGATATTGTACATGCCGGAAGAGACCCAGCAGTAAATCTTCAGCTGGGCTGTGGGCAAGCCTTCCTCTAATTTAAAACTGCTTTGTCTGGATAGGTGTATGAAAGGAATTATAGGCACCTATGCAAAAACTGACACAGATCCTAAAAGTCAGGATCCCGGGTGGAAAATATTGAATGTTCTATTTTCTGTTTCGTATTTTTAAATATAATCCCATTAGTATACTGATTAAATGCCACATTAGATATTTAATTTCAATATTAAAATTTTAATTTAATCTAGATTAACTATGGAAGCTATTTAATTTCTATATTTAGTATCTCTGCCCTGCCATACAACCCAGAAGGGGTTGTAATATGATGTGCAAGTTGAATTTCCATCTTGCTCTCGTACAATTGGACTACGCATTTGAATGATGCATGTAGTCAAGAAATAAATTAGTGCAATGGAAAGGGAATAGATTTTTCCCTTTTATATTTAAAAAATAATGAAGTTAGATGAGATTTTAATAGAAGAGGCTGAATACCAGGAGGCCTTGAAAAGGGATATGAAGGGAAGAGC